>NC_054375.1:80137183-80367183 GCF_017654675.1 Xenopus laevis | reverse complement strand
CCTAATGTAATTTTGAGTGATTTTCTTTTTAAGAGTTTTCAGCAGTAGTTTACTGTTTCACTTTCCTTTATGTATCACAATAAAAATGGTGCATTATTTTATATTTAGGGTTATCTTCCAGCAAATGTGGAAAGAAGAGAAAGCACATTAAAAAGGAAGCAAAAAGAATATTTTGCCTTTATCGAACAGTACTACAGTTCCAGGAATGATGACACCAATCAGAGTACATACAGACAGGTATAGAAATACTTTTTTTATTTTCCATTTTCCCCAAACTATAAATTCTATCAATGTGAAGAGAATACAATATTTTGTTTGATCATGCATTTTCATGATACACAGAAAAGCCGCATGGATAGTGTTTGCAGAATATGAAAATTGATAATATATGTACCTTGTACTTGATAGTAAATAGTTGATCAGTAATCCATGATTAATGCAAAATAAGTTCATATTACAGAAAAATATTTTATCTGGAAAGTACTAGGTCATAGTATTCTGGATAATAGTACCCATATCAGTACCATATCCCATATCCCAATGTCGGTACCAGCACACCTCTGGATTCCTACATAAAATGTTATTATATATTTAAATGCAGTTTAATACAGTTAATTTCTACCCCCCCCCCCCCTCTGAGACAAATTGGTGGGACACTTCTGGATCTGCTGCAAGTTACACAGGTTACACAGGAAACATGATCTACATTTGTCTTTCCTCAGCCTCATCAACTGTGTAACTAAGCAACTTTGGATCATGTGCACCTTCATAGTTATAGAGCAGTGGTCCCCAACCAGTAGCTCGCGAGCAACATGTTGCTTACCAATCCCTTGGATGTTGCTCCCAGTGACCTCAAAGCAGGTTCTTATTCTGATTTTACTTAGATGTTTAAAGACTTAGAAAATGGTTGTAGATGGTCCCCATAGGCTAACATAGCACTTCGGCAGGTTTAATTTGGCTAAGTATTGAAGTCGAAGTTTTTTTAAAGAGACAGTACTTCGAATCGTATGGTTGAATATTTTTACTTCGAATCTAATTCAAAGTAAATTCGAAGTCGTAGTATCCTATTTGATGGTCGAAGTATCCAAAAAATTACTTTGAATTTCGAATTTTTTTACTTTGAAAATTCCCTCAAATTCATATCGACCCTTGATAAATCTGCCCCTTAGTGCTTTTTTTTATATTTCAGTTCGTGTGCATCAGCTCAAAAGTGTTTACCATTGGTGAAGTTGATATCAAATAGACATATGGTGATTACTACGGGGCCCATTTACTTAGCTCGAGTGAAGGAATAGAAGAAAAAATACTTCAAATTTCGAATGGTCGAATATGGCTACTTCGACCATCGAATTGGCTACTTTGACCTTCGACTACTACTACGACTCCGAATCGAACGATTCAAACTAAAAATCGTTAGACTATTCGACCATTCAATAGTCGAAGTACTGTCTCTTTAAAAAATTATTCTACCCTCTAGTTCGCCACCTAAAACCTACCGAGGCCAATGTTAGCCTATGGGGCAGGTCCCCATAGGCTTCCTAACAATTTTCTGATCGAAGGAAAATCCTTTGATCGATGTATTAGAATCCTTTGAATCGTTCGATTCGAAGGATTTAATAGTTCGATCGAACGATTATTCCTTCGTTCGTTCGATAGTAGGAATAGCGCTAAATCCTTCGATATTCGAAGTCAAAGGATATCAATTCGGCAGTCGAATAT
The DNA here is from genome assembly GCF_017654675.1 of Xenopus laevis. Lineage (NCBI taxonomy): Eukaryota > Metazoa > Chordata > Amphibia > Anura > Pipidae > Xenopus > Xenopus laevis. The sequence continues at coordinate 80,365,464 of NC_054375.1, read as the reverse complement.
CGAGGGTTAATTAACCCTCGAAATTCGACCCTAGGTAAATCTGCCCCTTAGTGATGACACACTTTAAATCACATGATTTTCACAGTGCTTATATTTCCCAGTGGTATATTATACTCACAAGACTTGAGTTAATGCAGGCATTGGATATGATAGGTGATCGACTCCGCTCTCAATCTTCTTTTTAGCCTTACTTGGGCAAAAACAAAGTGACATGTTCAGAAGCACTTTAATAACTTTAATACATATTAAAAATTACACTCACAAAGTGGGCGAAACACAATATCAGATATTTAGGAGTGAATATCACCACAAATATGTCTGATTTATATAAAATACATTTTATAGAATTATTAGGAGCAGTGCAGTAAATGGTGGATAGATGAAACAAACTGAATTTATCCTGGTTTAGAAGAATACAAGCAATAAAAATGACGCTAATGCCAAAACTGTTATATTATTTACAGTCTTTTTGAAATTTGTATGGGCAGGCAAACCCTCCAGGATTCAATATAGACAACTTATACTGCTGAAAGATGGGGGGGGGGGCTTAGCCTTGCCAGATGCCCAATTATACTATCTTTCAATTCACCTAGTTTGTATAAAAGCATGGACATTAAGGGACATGAAAAAGGACTGGGTGGAACTGGAACAAATGTGTCTTGATATATCTATGTTAAATTATCTTTGGATAGAACCTAAGAATCTACCAAATACAGCAAGGGATCATCCCTTAATAGGGCCCACATATAAGACCTGGTATAGTTACAGCGATAAGATGAATCTATCAAAACCTCCTTATATATTACAACCTCTGGTGGACAGTCCCTTGTGGACTGTAAAGGACGCTGAGGAACCAGGAGCAGTACACGGAGACTTTTACATTAGTTATATATGCAGTTTTACTGAGAACATCTGTGAGTGTAATTTTTAATTATTTATTAAAGTTATAAAAGCACTTCTGCACATGTCACTTTGTTTTTGCCCAAGTAAGTATAAAAAGAACATTGCAAATGGACTGGATCATCTATTATATCCAATGCCTGCATTAACTCATGTCTAGTGAGTATAATATACCACCGGGAGTAGTGTGCCCCTAAAGGTTTGGTTTCCACTTAACTAAAATTATATGCCATCTGCAGCACTGTTAAAATCACCGTGATTTAAATGTGGGTTCTATTAAATCATGATTTTTTATTTTTAATTTTTTATTTTCATCACTTAGTGATCACAATATGACTATTTAATATTAACCTCACCAATGGTAAACACTTTTGAGCTGATATACACAAATTGAAATATAAAGAAAGCACTGAGGGTGTAACAAACAAATTTAAAAAATACTGCACTATATTATTTTTTCTATTTCTTCTGTTTTTGTTTTCCCCCTCAATAATGTACAATTTTCAAATAGACGGCACCACACAGGAAAATTTCTTTAAAAGCCTTTATTGAAAAAGGGCTTTTCTTGGACAGATAACAGCAAAGTTTCAAGCTAACAACAGCCTTTCCTCTGCTTGAGGTTTAGCCACAAAAAAACGCCCATAGACTCCAATGAGTAGAAAAAATAGTTGCACGTCAAAAATTTTTTTGCCCATTGACTTCAATGAATTTGCCATTTTTTTTGTCGTTTCGCAAATTTTCGGTGAAGCAAAACAGGTCAGATTCACCCATAACTAAGGTGAACTTATTTTTTGATATTTAATTTATTTAATGGTATTTATATAGCACCAACCCTTTTCCACAGGCTTTTATATGGATTAAACATAATTCACATTAGTCCCTGACCCAGTGAAGATTACAGATTAAGGTCCCTATGACATTCACAACACTATGGGGCAAATTCACTAAAGTGCAAATTTTCGACAGCAAACGATCCACCACCTTTCACGCCAGTTAGCCCGGCACAAATACGTTACCAGTACTCCAATTCACTTGACCGTCTAAGGTCTGGAGAGGAGAGTTCGGGTGAATAGAGGTTAACCTTATACGTACCACACTCACCAAGGCTGAGGCTTTACCCACAGAACCTTCCTTCAAATTAAAAAAAACACCCATTTTTTCTGTTGGATAATAATGGCCGCAGCTTCTTTATTAATCCTTCTGCTCAAACATCCAAACATCAATAATCCATAATCAATATTATTCATATTTAACAAATATGCAATATTTTAATAACATTACATATTATTTTTTAACCCTAACTATTTTAAACTGTCCTGATGGCCTTGGGCAGATGGTCCTCGGATTACTATCATGTGCATTGTACTTCCGTACCACTGCACCCCTCATGAATTTTGTTGTACCCATCAGCCGCAGTACACCGACTCGATGGTATTTGTCATTTTTGGCACCAGGGGACCCCATGCCCGAGCTGGCGAATTATCCATTATTCCTACTTTTTTCCGTAACTCATAATAATTCCTTCTTTAACTCTCTGTTTTTTCCCAGGACCACCTCCAAAAGCTGCGACAATAAACTAAACCTTTTCTTTACCCTGAATACTTACCAATTACCCCGTGTAATCTCGAAACATGGGAGGGTAGGGTGGGCTTGTGTTACCTGTGAATCCAGGTACGAAAAGGAAGGGCCCTCTCCCGCCTTTCCTATTTATCCCCAGTACCCCTATCTCCCCCCTTTCTAAACTTCCTTTTCCTTTTCTCCTGGCCATACTTCCTGCCCTGCTCTCTCCCCCTTTACCTAACAGTCATGTCCCTCTTCTGCCCATACAGGTTCCATCTCATCTAAAATGTGACATTTCACTAGTGTTAATTTGTCAGCGCAAGCATTTCATCGATTTTTTGCTAGTGTTCAATTCTGCAGAGTGAAACTTTATTCGTTCTCTTACGCTTAGGTCAATTTGAATAGGGCAGGTACATATAGGTCGTATGGACCTCTTTACTAGAGATCATTTGAGCGAAAATGCACCGGGCTATAGGGCCCGAAAGTGCGCTAGTGACAGTCTATTTTGCTACTTAGCCCTTTAGTAAATCTGCCCAAGAAACCCAGACAAAGCACAGGTAAAACATACAAACGAATTGCAGATAGTACCCAAACGTAGAACCCCAGCATTGCTACCTACTGAGCCACTTCATAAGATAGACAATCAAGAAATAGTCTGTGCTTACCAAAGTAGACTTTGGGTCCAGGTACTTTAGTGGATAAATGCTAACTATAAAATGGGGGTATACAAAAAAAGGTGAAAAAACAACTGCTCTCTAAATATTTTATCTTTTTAGTCAAACAATTTAAAGAATGTCTTGATGCTAATATTTGCCCCAAAAAAATCACCATACTGTCTAGTGCTTGTTTCCTTATATCTGAGAATAGGGGTTGACAAATACTCTTGTGTGTGTTTTCAAAACTGTGGGACTTTCCCTTGTTAAGTGGGCCCAGATCTTTTGCCTTCATGTATCTATCATGCACTCAATTCCATGCTATAGTTATTGGAGATGAATGCCTATTTGTTTGTAAGTTGCTAAGTGGGTAAAAAAAACAAGTTCACCCACTTAAGGGTGCCCTTTTCCTTATTCAAACAGGGGTCTATTGTAATCGCATGTACAGCCTATATACTGGCTTTTGTACACTTTTTGCATGTTACTAGATATTTAACTCCTCTGTTAATGCAGTTGACTCCAATTCAGTGATGCAAGCTGTTGAAAAAGGAATAAGGAAATTGTGCCAAGTAATTAAATGGTGTTTAAAGGATCGTTCAGTGTAAAAATAAAAACTGATAGATAGGCTTTGCAATATAAAAAATGTTTCTAATATAGTTAGTTATCCAAAAATGTATTTTCTAAAGGCTGGAGTGAACAGAACAGAACACAACTTCCTTTCAGCTCTCTAACTCTCCAGTTAGTCAGTGAAGGGAGTTTGCAATTGATCCACAGCATGAAGCTTAGATTCAAAAGCAAACCGTTATGACCCATGGTCCCCCCCCCCCCAAGTAACTAATTACTGACTGGTAACCAGTCAGTGGAAACCAAGAGAGCTGCAAAGCAGGAAGTAGTGTTCTGTCTAGTATATTAGACATCCAGTCACTGCAGCCTTTATACATTACTATCTATTTACCCAATTTTTATTTTTACACTGAACAATTCCTTTAATGCTGAGTGATAACTGCAAACCTTCTAAAATATAAGAAAACAAATTGAATGTTATGTACAGTAGCTAATAGTCTTTAAAGCCTTTTTAATACATATGGGGGCCCATTCACTAAGTTCGAGTGAAGGAATAGAAGAACAAAAACTTCGAATTTCTAAGTGTTTTTTTGGCTACTTCGACCATCGAATGGGCTACTTTGACCTTCGACTACCACTTTGAATCGAACGATTTGAACTAAAAATCGTTCGACTATTCGACCATTCGATAGTCGAAGTACTGTCTCTTTAAGAAAAAACTTCGACCCCCTAGTTCGCCACCTAAAAGCTACCGAAGGTCCCCATAGGCTTTCCAAGTTTTTTCTGATCGAAGGATAATCCTTCAAGCGATGGATTAAAATCCTTCAATCATTCGATTCGAAGGATTTAATTGTTCGTTCGAACGATTATTCGTTCGATCGAACGAATTGCGCAAAATCCTTCGACTTCGATATTCGAAGTCGAAGGATTTTTATTTGCCAGTCGAATATCGAGGTTTAATTAACCTCTATATTCGACCCTTAATACATCTGCCCCATGATGTATAAATTGTATGCATATCAGATTATGATAGCTTAAATATTTTCTTTGCATTTGCAGATCCATATAGATGTTCCCCGAATGAGCCCAGAGAGCTTAATACTTCAGCCAGTAGTTACAGAGGTAGGTGCTGTCTAATAATAATATTTGATTTTTTTTTCTTGAAAAATGACTATTTGCTGAAAATTATCAGTGCTCAGGAGAACAGTTTATGGCTGACAGGATCCCATTTGAAAATCTTGGTAGAGGTGATTAATTAAAAACCTATAAAAACATAGGCTGAATAAGAACTTATTTGAATAGAACATTCTATTACATACCAAAAATTAACTGCAATAAGAACCAAACCCTAAAAATGAATATGGCCAGAAATGCTATGTTTTATATACTAATCTTACTGCTATATTTTTTATACTAAAGGGTCAGCATTTCTATAGTAGTAATGATGCAGGCCTTCAAAAGTGTCACAGGAGTTTCCCATCTTGGATTTTGTTACCAGTGTCTGTGACATGCACAGTGTGTTTGGGCATCTTTGAGAATATAAGCTTAGGGGTTGTCACAAATCCTCAAGCAGAAAATGAAGTTTATATGTAAGCTTATGCTACAGGACTGATTGTTAAATTATGATGCTAATTGTGCTGGTTTCTGAGCTGTCATGTGCCATTTGCAATTATTTACTTTATTTCTCCTTTAAAGGTGAGCTCCCCCAGTTTGTTGGTCTAGCCTGCTGTGATAAATTGCATGCAGCTGCACAAAACCTTAAAGTACAGCAAGAGAATCCTGAAAAGTACAAATTTGTTAATTAAACCACTGCAACCACTTAAACATTTGATTTTATTATTCTAACCATTTTAGATGCATTAGATGGCATTAGTTGCTAATTTTTATAGGGAAACTGGCGCTTATACTCATTGATACCTTATAGACTGGTTTTCTTTGAATTTTCATTTCTCATGGAAAACAGTACTAGTTTATTGCTATAAATTACATATTTTTTACATGTATATTCTTCTGTGTATTTAAAGCTAAACTCTCAGATTGAAAAACAAAATTTTTATAATGTTGGTATAATTTTGGCACAATGTATGACAAGCCTGTCTGTTTACTTGTGTTTGAGAGATGGCATTTGCTGTATGAATGAAATAAAAGAACAAATTCTAAGGTAACCCTAAGGCAGAGAGCATAGAATGCTGATCTAATGATGAAATTGTTATGAATTCGATATTTCTGTAACATTATGAATACTAGATAGTAGCAGTACATTTTAGATCTGACTCTGTGGTTTGAATAAAAAGACTTTAATAGAGGACACTTTGCTACATTTTCTGATAAATCTGGAAAGGAATCCTTTGAGAGTGTTGCAGCTCGGCTAATTTTCTCACTCTAATTATTACCTCTATTTCCATACTCTGTAGAGTATATCTGCTCTTACTTTTAAAGGGTGGTAGTAACATATTACTTTTCTGTAATTTGAGTCTTTGCTATTTTATTTTTGTATACAGTAGGTAGCTTCTTATATGGGGATGTTCAACCTTCACCCTTTTATCTTAAATAACTAGAATAAATAAATAACTACAACTGCTTAAGACTATTAGAGCAATGTAAAAAGATGTTGTGTTTTTATTTGCCCAAGCTATTTCCAGCTTCACAGAAAGGCAACAAAAGCTTGTATTGACACTCATTTGTCACTTACAAAACCTGTTTGATATGAAGATTGATTTACAGTCAAAGGTTGTTGGAGGTAGCAGTTCATAGACTGCAAGCTGGTCATTCTTTTCATATCTAGTAACAAGACCTGCCAATGGAAACCTTCTCTAGCGACAAGTTAATTTACTAATGAAGTGTGTTACTCGACTTTTAGTAAATAAACAATGTCACTGTGAATTGTCTTTTTTTACCAAATATTTTTCAAAAAAACAATTCACTCTTTAGTAAATGTGCCCCATAGTATATATTGGTTTTACTTACATGTTTCCTGTGCATTAGTGACTGACACATTATTTTTTTCTGTGTGATACATATGAAATACCTATTGTCAGGGCCCGAAGGCTCCGATGTAGTGCGGACCAAGGAGGAGGCAATAACACCAAGTTCGCGGTACAAAAGGATTTATCAAGAGGATGGTCGAAAACAGGCAAATGGTCAAATACAGGCAGCAAGGATCAGAGTCGTTAAACAGGCAAGAAGTCGGTACACAGATAATCAGAAAGCAGTAAATCACACCCAGGAACTATGCAAGATAGACCTATCATTGGGCAAGGGGGTAAAGGGCAGACAGGAATAAATAGTCCAAAGTTGGCGCCAAAACTTGACGCGATGACGTCATGACGCTGACGCCGGCGTCCTCACGTTAGCGTCCTGACGCCGACGCACATTCCGTCACCGGCGACCAATCCGGGAGCAACTCGTTTCTGACGCCGTCACATTGCGACCAGGAGGAACCGCATGGTGGAGTAGGAGGTCGCCATCAGGATTCCAGGATTCTTTTGACTTCAAATTCCTTGTGATCGTCAACCAAAACAGGAGCTGGGGAAGAAGAAGAAGAAGAAGAACAAGACATGGCAGGTTTAAGCAGGGACACATGAAAAACATTGGGTATCCGCAATTCAGGAGGAAGTTGAAGACGAACAGCCACAGGATTGATGATTTCGATGATAGGGAAGGGACCGATGAATCTAGGACCAAGCTTGGGTGTAGGAATCTTGAGACGAATGTTGCGTGTGGAAAGAAAAACTTTATCACCGGGACTGTATGGAGGGGAAGAAATCCTTCTCTTGTCAGCAAACTTTTTCTGCGCCAGGGAACTCTTCTCCAAGTTTGCCGCAGTAGCATGCCAAATAGCCAACATGTGAGCAGCTTGGTCATTGGCCGCAGGTACATTGGTAAGAAGAAGATCCTGAGAAAATGCCAAAGGATTGAGACCATAAACACAGAAGAAAGGAGAGTTCTGGGAAGAAGAATGCAGGGCGTTGTTGTGGGCAAATTCAGCCCAGGGAAGGAGATCCGACCAATCATCCTGGCACAAGGACACATGACAACGAAGAAACTGTTCCAAGGCCTGATTAACTCGTTCAGCGGCTCCATTCGACTGTGGGTGGTAGGCGGAAGAAAATTGAAGAGAAATGTTAAGGGCTTTGCAAAGAGACCTCCAAAACTTGGAAATAAACTGGGACCCCCGATCGGACACAATCTCGGTAGGAAAACCATGAAGACGGAATATATGTTTGATGAAAAGTCCAGAGAGTTCAGGAGCAGAAGGCAGTTTCCGGAGGGGCGTGAAGTGAGCCATTTTGCTGAATCTGTCGATCACCACCCAGATGACAGTGTGGCCAGATGAAACAGGGAGATCGACAATGAAATCCATCGCCAAATGAGTCCAAGGACGAGATGGAATGGGAAGAGGCAAGAGTAAACCCTTGGGAGGAGAATGTCCGGACTTGGAAACAGCACAGGTGGAACAGGACAAAACAAAGTCTTTGACATCCTTCCTTAGGGACGGCCACCAGAGCAAACGGGACAAGAGTTCAGTTGTCTTCTTAATCCCAGGATGGCCAGCCTGTTTGGAACTGTGAGCTTGAGATAAGATGTCATGACGAAATTCCGGAGGGACAAAAGCAACACCAGGAGGGGTCTCTGCAGGAGCCGAAGACTGAGCAGAAAGTAACTGAGAGGCACAGGAGGGAAATATGGCGGCGATAATCTTGGTAGAAGGTACAATGGGTACAGGATCTTCAGGACAGGAATCTTCAGGGGCAAAGCTTCTGGACAGAGCGTCAGCCTTCCTGTTTCTGGAGCCAGGACGAAAAGTGATAATAAAATTAAAACGGGAGAAGAAAAGTGCCCACCTGGCTTGCCGGGGATTGAGGCGCTTGAGGGATTGAATAAACTCAAGGTTCTTGTGGTCGGTGAAGATAGTCACAGGAATAGAAGAACCCTCAAGCAAATGTCTCCATTCTTCCAAGGCCAACTTAACGGCAAGTAACTCCCGATTGCCTACATCATAGTTCTGCTCAGGGGAAGAAAATTTTTTAGAGAAAAAAGCACACGGGTGGAGTTTCCCGTCAGAGGAAGATCTTTGGGACAGAACAGCACCGGCACCCACATCGGAGGCATCGACTTCAATGAAGAAGGGTTGTAAGGGTTCAGGATGTCGAAGAATAGGGGCAGAAGAAAAGGCTTCCTTGAGGGTCTTGAAGGCTTCGAGAGCTAGAGGAGGCCAGTGTTGAGGTTTATTCCCTTTACGGATCAAGGCCAGAATTGGATGGATCTTGGAAGAGAAGTTTTTGATAAATTGTCTATAATAGTTGGCGAAGCCAATAAACCTCTGGACTGCCTTAACGCTCATGGGAAGGGGCCAATCCAAAATTGCAGAAACTTTGGCGGGATCCATCTTAAAACCTTGAGGAGAAATGATGTAGCCAAGAAAAGGAATAGAAGAAACTTCGAAGGTGCATTTTTCCAGCTTGGCGAAGAGATTGTTTTTCCTCAATCTGGAAAGAACTTCACGTACTTGACAACGATTATCGGAAAGGTTTCTGGAAAAAATAAGAATGTCGTCTAGGTACACGACCACACACTGTCCCAAAAGATCACGAAAAATATCATTAACCAATTCTTGGAAGACCACAGGAGCATTGCAAAGGCCGAAAGGCATGACGAGATACTCGTAATGGCCATCACGAGTATTAAAAGCGGTCTTCCATTCATCTCACTCGCGAATCCGAATGAGATTGTAGGCCCCACGTAGATCCAACTTGGTAAAGAAACTAGCCCCCTTGAGCTGATCAAAAAGTTCAGAGATGAGAGGAAGGGGATATCTGTTCTTTACGGTGATTTTATTTAACCCCCTGTAGTCAATGCAGGGCCGCAAACTTCCGTCTTTCTTTTCAACAAAGAAGAATCCTGCTCCAGCAGGGGAGGTAGAAGGACGAATGAACCCTCTTTTCAGATTCTCCTGGATATAGGACTTCATAGCAGAAGTTTCAGAGGGAGAAAGCGGATAAGTGCGGCCTCGAGGAGGCATTGAACCGGGTAAAAGTTCAATAGGACAATCATAGGGGCGATGAGGTGGGAGAGTCTCAGCGGACTTTTTATCAAAGACATCGGAAAAGGCTTGGTATACAGGAGGAAGAGAAGAATTCGAAGACACTGAAGAAACTTTGATGACAGGGGCAGCAGGCAAACAGTTGTGCACACAAAATGGACTCCAACGTGATATTTGTGAGATGGACCAATCAATAACTGGATTATGAACACACAGCCAAGGCAATCCCAGGACCACAGGAGTTGAAGGGCAATCAATAAGAAGAAAAGACAGTCTCTTCAAATGCATAGTGCCCACCTTGAAGGAAAGTTCCTGAGTAGACTGCGAGATGATGGCAGAAGAAAGGGGACAATCATCAATCGCCAGGACACGAAGAGGGGTTGCCAAAGGTTGCAGTGGAATGACATGGTTGTCAGCAAAGGAACGATCCATGAAGTTGCCTGCAGCACCAGAATCGAGGAAGGCCTGAGAAGAAATCTTCTTGGAGCCGAACTGGATTTGAACAGGAAGAAGAAAACGTTGAGCAGATGGATGGGGAGAAGAACAAATTCCACCCAGGTAAGTCTCCCCAAGCTTACCTAGGTTTTGGAGTTTCCCGGCTTCACTGGGCATTCTTGGGCGAAGTGAGCTTTTCCCCCACAGTAGAGGCATAACCCAGCATCCCTTCTCCGTAGCTTCTCCTGTTCGGAAAGGCGTGCCCGACCGATCTGCATTGGTTCTTCAGATGGCAAAGAAGAAGTAGCAGGTGTCACAGGAGGAGGAGGAAGAAGATTAGAAGCCGTACTGGGGAGTAGGGGTCTTTGGAAGCGTGGAGCCAGGGTGTGTTGAAACCTGGAAAACTTCCTAGCACGATCCCTGTCAAGTTCGACTTGGAACTCCCTCTGTAGGGTGTCAACCTTTACAGCCAACGCAACAAGGTCTTCCCATCGAGGAGGAATCTCACGGGATACGAGATCGTTCTTGATGCGCATCGCCAGACCGTTGTAAAAGGCAGCATGGTATCCATCGTTATTCCACGAAGTTTCTGCCACGAGAGTTCGGAACTCAATGGCATATTCAGGAACTGAACGAGTCCCTTGCTGCAGCTGGAATAAACGGGCGGAGGCAGAAGTACAGTAGCCCGACCAGGAGCATCGAATACTGTGCGAAGGTCCCGGATGAAGGCCCTGGCATCATCGATTACCGGATCCTCCTTCTCCCAAAGAGGAGAAGCCCACTCCAGAGCTTTCCCTTGCAGGCGGGTGATAATATAGCCCACCTTTGCTCGCTCCGAGATGAACTGACCTGGAAGCAGGGTGAACTGGATTTCACACTGGTTGATGAAACCACGGCATGATTCCGGATCACCGCTGTAGAGAGGAGGTGCAGGGATGTGAGGCTCGGAAACCTGGAGCGGGGTTGCAGGAACTGGCATAGGAACTGGAGCCACAGGAGATAAGGCAGACAGCTTCTCCAAGATTGCTTCTAGTGCCTGGCCGAAGTGGGTTTGCTGGGCTTCATAGGAGTGCATGCGAGAAGCCAATCCACGAACGGCTCTGCCGACATCGGTTGGAACTTGAGGCTCCTCCGAGGGGTCCATGGCCCAATTATACTGTCAGGGCCCGAAGGCTCCGATGTAGTGCGGACCAAGGAGGAGGCAATAACATCAAGTTCGCGGTACAAAAGGATTTATCAAGAGGATGGTCGAAAACAGGCAAATGGTCAAATACAGGCAGCAAGGATCAGAGTCGTTAAACAGGCAAGAAGTCGGTACACAGATAATCAGAAAGCAGTAAATCACACCCAGGAACTATGCAAGATAGACCTATAATTGGGCAAGGGGGTAAAGGGCAGACAGGAATAAATAGTCCAAAGTTGGCGCCAAAACTTGACGCGATGACGTCATGACGCTGACGCCGGCGTCCTCACGTTAGCGTCCTGACGCCGACGCACATTCTGACGCCGGCGTCCATTCCGTCGCCAGCGACCAATCCGGGAGCGACTCGTTTCTGACGCCGTCACATTGCGACCAGGAAGAACCGCATGGTGGAGTAGGAGGTCGCCATCTTGGACATCGCGTGGGGTAAGTTCACCATCTTCCATTACACCTATGCATTTAGTGCTTTGAGTCAGCTTATTTGATATGTACTATGATAGTCTCAGCATTTACCAGATGGACTGTGGATTTCACAGAGCTTTTGAAAGATTAAGGCTTCCTAGAATGTTAATGAATGCATGAGGCAAGTAATTACCAGAAATAGCACTTCACACAAGATTGAACAGATTCAAATATTTATTATTTCAAAGACAAATAAATATGATCTCATCAGTTTATGACTGACAGAGACATCAGCCTTTGTTATGGTTGATGAAAATCTAAACCAATCTTATTATTGAAATATGCATGTATTTAATAGTCATTATTTTCTGTTTTGTAGTTGTGCCAATGGCTTCAAGTCATAATCTTATTTTCTGAAAAAACTCTAAAACAAGAGCTTTTGTTTTCTTTAATGGTAATTTATGTTTGATAGGACAGACTCTTGTAGATTATTGTAATAATATGGATGTATAGTCACTGCATCCATTTAACTAAGATATGTTTAGGGCACAAACTGAACGAATTGTTTGTCCCACTATAGAACTGCATGCTGAGAAGAAAGACTGATTTGAGATGAAGATGACTCCCTTAGACTGATTAATAGCACAGTACTCTCTGTAGCGAACAGGGGCACAACACTTTATAGCCTGGAAAAGCAAAAAAAGCAGGACATGTGGGCTGTTGTAAGACATCTAGATCACAGTTAGAACTGTCTTTCAAAGCAAGTTTCAACTACTATCTTACAAAGGACATCAGGAATAGGGGGAGATTTATTATGTGGCATAAAAACGTCAGAATAATTAGCCACATATCACCAGGCATCACCTTTTAAAAATTGAGTAATTTTTATTATATGATTTTTCTTTGAGCAACTTCCGCCACGACTTGCTAGGTCTGAAGCAGTGTAAAATAACAGGGGAAAATTCTGCGTTCTCATGGTGTAAAATATCACACATCTTAATAAGTTAGTAGTTACATAGCTTTTTACACCATTATTCCTCTGTAAACTGCATTCCTGTATTATTTACTCGAGGAGAAACAAGGATTGTTGGGTTGGATATTAAAGGGGAAGATCCAGAATATACTGCATAATAACTCGGTCTCTTAGTGTAGGGAGATATCTATTTCATTTTGTGGTCTGTTTTAGAGTTTTTTTTAGGGATTTTAAAATAAAAGTTTGCTTATTTATTTAATCAATGGCTACTATTGTGCCACACTTCCATACATGCCTATAGTGTGAAGAAGTCTTGATATGGCTGACTCTGAACTGGTGTGGAAATGCGGTGGATCTGCTGTTAATCAGCATTGACTGGGCATTTTGTACAGGTATGGTATGTATTATGCAGAATGCTCAGGACCTGGGGATTTCTGGATAAGGAGTCTTTCTGTAATGTGCATCACTATACCTTACATCTGTTTTAAAGGTATGCTGTCATGGGAAACATTTTTTTTTTTCAAAATGAATCAGTTAATAGTGCTACTCCAGCAAAATTCTGCACTGAAATCTATTTCTCAAAAGAGCAAACAGATTTTTTTATATTCAATTTTGAAATCTGGCATGGGGCTAGACATATTGTCAATTTCCCAGCTGCCCCAAGTCATGTGACTTGTGCTCTGATAAACTTCAATCACTCTTTACTGCTGTACTGCAAGTTAAGGTGGCCATACACGGGCCGATAAAAGCTGCCGACAGACAGATTCGGCAGCTTATTGACCCGTGTATGGGGGCCCCCGACGGGCTTCCCCGATCGAGATCTGTCCGAAAGTCGGCCAGATCTCGATCGGATGGGACTAAAAATCCCGTCGGATCGCGGCCGCATCTGTTCGTTGATAGGGCCCACGATCAGATCAGCCCGATATTGCCCACCTCAAGGTGGGCATATCGGAGGGAGATCCGCTCGTTTGGCGAGTGATATCACCCCCTCCTTTTTTCCCCCCAGCAGCCAAACAAAAGAACAATGGGAAGGTAACCAGATAGCAGCTCCCTAACACAATATAACAGCTGACTGGTAGATCTAAGAACAGCACTCAGTGGTAAAAACCCATGTCTCACTGAGACACATTCAGTTACATTGAGATGGAAAAACAGTAGCCTGCCAGAAAGCATTTCTCTCCTAAAGTGCAGGCAGAAGTCACATGACCAGGGGCAGCTGGGAAATTTACAAAATGTCTAGCCCCATGTCAGATTTCAAAATTGAATATAAAAAAATCTTTTCAAATGGTTAGAGGACGACAAGGTGCTCCAGAATTAGTTGTAAAGTTACTCACCAAACAGTGAAAGTGGTCCGGGTGCACCAGCCTCAGACCCGCAGCTTCGGGGAGCGATACAGCAGAAGATAAAGAAGCAGGGCTGACAGGCACTCAAACGGATCCACAAGACGAGAGATATTCAGTTAAAAGATAAATTTATTAGTAGAAAAATTAAAAGTTATGGCTTCATCTCCATCCACCCTACGCGTTTCACACCATTCAGAGTGCTTAATCATGGGCCCATGATTAAGCACCCTGAAGGGTGTGAAACACGTAGATCCGTTTGAGTGCCGGTCAGCCCTGCTTCTTTATCTTCTGCTATAAAAAAATCTTCCCATTTTTCCCATGACAGTATCCCTTTAATAATTTAGACTTTAAATAACCCCATCAATATGGATGAATGCATCTCAGTTAGGACCAAGTACAAGGTACTGTTTTATTATTACAGAGAAAAAGGATTTTTTTGTCTTAAATTGACTATGGGAGATGGCCTTCCTCTAATTCAGAGCATTCTGGATACGTGATAAGTGATCCCATACCTGTGTAACCAATGGTGCAAAATATAGGGAAATACTGCAATAGCAACTGCTGTGGTTTGCTAAATAAGCTTGGATGAAAATTCACCTTTTAGCTGCTCCATTATCTTATAAACACAACCAAAGAAGCACTGGGGTGGCAAAAAGAAAAAAATCCTTTGTTATATTCTCATCTTGCACAAAAAAAAATAGAGCACTGTATTCCAGGTTTTTTTTTCGTTTTTTTTGTTAAAAAACCGATGTATTTATAACAGTATATTTAAGATTCTATGTTTACTATTGCTGTAATGGGTCTCCAGCACTAACTTTAAGGACTCAAGTGTCGCAAGTGCTCTACAGGAGCTAATGTGCCTCATGCTTTCTACTTCAGGGAAGAGAGCTCAACACAATTGTTATTAGAGTTCATCGTATGACTATAATTTGCAATTGTTTTTTATTTTACCTATATTACAGGCCAGTCAGAGAATGACCAAACTTTCAGAAACATTTAAAAAGGCAGTTAATCATATGTTCTGTATGTTAAGCTTTGTGTGTATATATATATATATATAAACGTATTTCTGTTTATTTTCTGTTTTAGAAGTTAGTAGTACAATATTATGAAACTTGCATTTCTCTGCTAGTTCTATGTTTAACTTGTCTGCTTTGTCCAACTTAGAAAAGTATTTAAGTGACCTTTTGAGTGGGGAAAAAAGATGAAGTTTTAATATTAAAGTTCTTTTGTAACATTACATCCAACAATTTTTACATCAAAACTACTGTAAATGTACTTGAAAGTTATATTTCATTTATCTGTAGTGTCCCCTGAACTCCAGACTTGCTCCTGCTTTCAGCCACTATGCTTTCATTCTTCTTCCATTGCATCAGTCTGCCTCACTCACCTACTATATATGAAACATCTATAGGAATATTATTCAGTGCTTCCTTTTTTTTAGTGCGTTAGCCATTTATAGTAAATGCAGGTCAATATCTTTCTCTTTTTTTCCAAAGCATATATCCTTATTATGTAGATGTAACCTATTAGTCTAGACTGGGGGCCCAACCTTTTTTCCTGTGAGTCGAATGTAACAAGAGTTGGGGAGCAACACAAGCATGAAAATAGTTCCAGGGAGTGCCATTATCACAAGAGGCACTGTTTGGCAGTGCACCTCGTTTTTATGCAACCAAAACTTGTCTCCAAGCCAAGAATTCAAAAATAAGCACCTGCTTTGAGGCCACTAGGAGCAGCATTTAAAGGGTAGATGAACAACATGTTGCTCATGAGCCACTTGTTGAGTAACAATGGTCTAGACATCTCAGCAAATAAGGTAAGATCAATATTGGTTATTATTTAGTAACAATGACCATTTTTGCATTTTTGCTGTAACCAAATAGCAACCAATCAGCTAATATTTATTAAAGTTATACAGAAAGCAGATGAATGATTAGTTGTCTGATTGTGGTGCTGCACTAGTGTGACTTGCCATAGCCCAAAATGTACTCTTAATTTATGTTTTCTTAAGAAATCTCTGATGAATCTATGAGGGAGTTCAGGACTGAAGCTAACATTTTTTTTTAGATTGAATTTGTCCTATTTCAGTGGATATTGTATGCTACAATTGTAGACATAGGCGGATGGCTATTTTTTTTTTTTTTTTTTTGTTTGGGTAGGCTAAAAAATGTTAAGTATCTATAAGCAATGACTGTCCACACAATAGACTTACCAACAGTAGTTTTGTCACACGCATTTTGATAACATTATACTACTAAAGCACAATTGCTGTTTGTAGCAGTGCAGGATAACAGAAAAAAACATTTATTTTTATAAAGTTGTTGGTTCATTAAAGTTGGATTTTTTTCAACTCCATTCAGTCCTATAGCTATCCTCTCTATAAGCACCTAATATTAGATATTATATGGATTCTATACCAACAGGTACCTTACAATCAACTCCCAATATGTCATTTTTCCTGTCCCCACACTTTTAGCTTTTTCTATTAGATCTCAGCAAGCCCAGCCATTGTCAGCTTCAGCCCCTAGCAATAACCACTCCAACTAGGCAGTTCTCTTGCACAGATGACCCAAACTATCATTTCCTAGCAATACCCATGCAGTACCAAAAAATCTTGACCACAGATTTTTCTCTGTGTAGCGCCATGGCTCTGCATGTTAATATATATATATATATATATATAAATCAAGGCTTGCTTACACTCATGTAAAACCACTAATTGCAAACTATTCAGCTCCCATTTACTATAAAAATCCTATCTGTAGCATAGCCGCTAAGTTAAATAAACAAATATCTGTGTGATTATTATAAGTTATACTACACACCTTCTCCTGGTCTCTACATGAGTTTCCCTGCTCTGTGATTTCTCCATGTGGTCCTTCCCTCTGCTGGGTGGTCTAAACTCAGAATCTGCTGCTGATGCCTGCCCTGCTTCCTAGTACAATAAAAATGGAATATTACAGTATTCTACATGCACATCCTAAGACTCCCCATAGAACACTGACAGTGCCTTGCTAATGTGCTGTAAGTATTTCACCTGCTGTCTCCCTCATGTTTATCAGTTAGATACTTGTGTATTATAATGCAGCAGGCTAGTTAAACTTAATTCACAGAGGCCTTCATTAAAATCCGCTTATGATTGTAGGTTGTGAATTAATGCTATTCAATCTAAGTCATTTATGTAGATATTAGATAGAGATAGAGGAGCAGTCACCAGGAAAACTGTACTAAAAGCACGAGGTATGCTAACTTCAACTATTTAAATTCAGCTAAAATCTGAAGGGTAAATGATACCAAAAGTCACAGTCTATTTCAAATTTTGCACATGTTTTATAGCATGCCATGTATAGTGCACTTAACTTAGATTTGCTTGTTGTAAAGAAAAGAGGTATGAATATGTAGTGTCTTGCAGCTCTGTGATTGTATCAGTCATTGTGTTTTAACTGCTACAAGTTTTTAAAATGTGTGGGTTTTCAACTGATGAAAATGTCAATCACTTTGGCTGCAAGGCATGCCTTTGCATAGCTTGAGAAACTTTATAGTCACTCACCTCAGTTTGTAAGGCCTATGAAATATCTAAGATATGCCTAAATTGCCTGTTTTCAACAGAAAATGTATGTGATGTGCTAGATATTACACTTATAAATAAATACATATTTTATCTTCATTATAGAAGGAGACCTAACTATTTAGTAAAGATCAAGGGAGTACTTTATACACTATGGGGGTTATGAAATAAAAGGCTTTAAGTTTGCCCAGGAGCAGTAATCCATAGCAACCAATCAGCAGGTAGGATTTACTGGTCACCTGCTTAAAAGCAAACATCTTATTGGTTGCTATGGGTTACTGCTCACTATTTTGACTTGTGCAAGAGTTGGCTGGAAAAGACTTGTTTTTACAGACTGTGAGTGCAGCAGGTAATGGCTTCTGTTGAAATCCGCCAATAAAGTCTGTACTACTAAATCCTGAGCGTGTACCTCCTTGATGAGTGTCTCCATTCTTAACAAGAACTTGAAAGAACGGAGAATTTAGTAATGATGCCGCCCTGTGTTGTGTAACTGGGGGGGGGATATGTAAGAGGTGTTGTTAAAAAGACCAAGCGTTTGTGAGTATTTCACCAGTATAATGCTAGCAAATAGTGAACTCCAGGGAAAGCATGGCTGTATTTGTGTTCAGGCTTAGGAAAAGCTGGATAATGGGTCCCGGAAGTGAATGGTAGAGAGCAGGGTGAAACTTCCATTCCTTGCTCCATGAATTGTTTTCAGCTGCCCAGTTATAGGTAGCTAGGTAATTAGGCTGCAGGTGAGCTGCAGATAAAAAGAGATGTGGGACTACTCCTCAGGGCTTCCCCCTGGAAACCTCCTTGAGCTGGAGGAGGGTGAGTGGCCCGTGAAAACTGCATGTGCAGGAAGGAGGTGTGTGTCACTGAGTTGGAGAGAGGAAGAGCGAAAACCCTCCCAAGAGACTGTGGGTCCAACAAAGGATTCTGGGACTTGTGTACAAAATTACAGCTGTAAGTGCTGGAAAATTTGTGTTATTGTGTTCACCAATGTGGATGGTGAATTGGGATGGCTAATCCTATGTGAAGAGTGCTTTTGTTCTTAAAAAAGCCAGCCAAGCTGCATTGAACATGTAAAGGTGATGTCAGACTCCATTTCTGTGCTTACTCTGTGCTGTGGCTATGGTCTTAGCTACCTGAATGTCACAAAATATAGTATTCTAGAAAATTAAGCCTAGTTGTCATTTTAGTGCTAGAGGACAGAGCAAATAATAAAAAACAATCATATACTGAGTTTCGTACCTTTTAGTATTTTTAAAGCTCTAGCTAAATCAACTGATTCAAGTATCTGTTTATTTTATTTTTCAGTAATACTTTTTTCGTTGTTGGTTTTGTATTCTTCATGTTCTTGTTTTTTAAAGGTCTCCAGAAATGACCCAATATTTTGTGAAGAGTAAGCTTACCTCTTGCAGGAGGAAATATACATATTTCTTTGGCTGTATTTGTGCAAAGCGCCTATTATGTGCTTAAATCCACAGACACTTTGTAATTTAGGCAGAACCCCTGTAGAGAAAGAACTTTGCAGTTTACTGGTAGCATATTACACTTTAAATAGAAAGTTATTTGTTGTTAATATTTTACTGGATCAATGTCGAACTGGCCTGACATTTCAAACAGAAAGCTAATGCAAATCAGTATGAGTACTTCATTACAGTATCATTCAAATATGAAATACCCCTGTAAGTCAGGGGACACTTTTGGAAATGTAATACAGAAAGAACGTGTTATCTCTTTTCCACACACCATGGAATGTTAAACATAATGCATTTCACTGAATAATGCATAAGATTGTGTATTTTATTTTGGAATCATGGTTTCAGATATTTAGCTCAATTTTACATTTGAAGATGGAAAAATATTGTAACTGCTGTTATGACTTTATTTGTATAAAAAGGTAAAATGATAAAACTAGAGACAGTTGTATAAGAAACTGGCAGTTCATTGACATCTAAGCAGTGTCAGCACTGCATTTTGTTCTTTATTTATGTCAATTTGATTTAGTTTTTTAGAAACACAGTATGTTAGGCCTATTATTTGCATAACATCTTATTAGCAGAGATAAAATATAAAAATTCATTTTTATAGTAAAATTGAATACATTAGACCTGTTACAAAAAGATGTTCAACTTAATCCATTGTTTAAGTGGATCCCATAAAAAGGTGGATATGTGCCTTGCCTCCCACATAGGTTTTCTGGAAAAAATGCTATCTCCCTATTGCTGTTATCTTGCCTATAATACTTTGGTACCAAGTATGATTTTACCAGCCAGGTGAAAAAATGTTATTGTATTTACCTGTCCTAAATTAATTTTTCATAGGGACTCACTTAAATATCAAACTGTGGCATCCTAATGGAAAATGTTACTGACAGTCAGGAATGTTTTTAATAAATGAACACATTTACCAAACCTGATATCTGTTTGTCAAAATTTTGATTTATTAGATAACCCTGCTCAGCAGCAGCCATTGAAGGTTATCACCAGGCTAGTTGAGAATCTTTAACCACATAAATTCTAATTTGGCAAAAAAAAAAGTTATGGGGTTGAATCCGGTAAAGCAAGTAGTGACTGTGGTTCTTAATTGTCCTGTTAAAAGCTGAGCACTGGACACACTGATTGGAGTGCGTTGTTAAAACAATGCAGTATAAGAGAACCATGCCTCAGCCTTATTAACTATAAGAGAGAATTGTCTTTTTAAACTGGAAGTGGAAATGTGCATCTTTGCAGAGAGTACCTTTGCTCTATCTGCAATAGCAATGCTTCCCATCTTAAAAGATCCCCCCCTAAAAGGCAAGATAGGTAAGCAAAGTTGGTGGTGAGGAGGTAGTCGCAAAGTCTAACATGTTTATAATAAAAGTAAACTGTATATTATTTTAACTGAAATTTTGTTGAAACAAACTGCAAAAGTCCCAATATTCAAAGTCTGATGTATTTAACATAATAAAAACTCATTGAAAAACAAAATATGGTAGAATAAGAGAATAAGGATAAAGTCATTACTAATGTACAGATTTGATACAGCTGCATTCTTAAAGTGGATTGCATAATGGGAGTTTGAATAATATAAGGGGTTTTTTTTTATAGCGACTGGAAAGCAGACAGCCTTCAAAGGCAAACAGTTCCAAATGTTTAGAATACCAAGACTAATAAAATTGACATGATTATTCTAAGAACTGTTATTTTCATAAACCTGCGCATGCAATATTTTTGAGAGTGTAATTACTAAGATTTGATAAATGTTTTTTTTTTCTTGTGTTTGCCAGGTTTTCGAAAGAATTTTATTTATATGGGCCATTCGACATCCAGCCAGTGGATATGTTCAGGGTATTAATGACCTTGTCACGCCTTTCTTTGTGGTCTTTCTTGGGGACTATATGGGTAAGTTAAGTACTGCTATGATTTTTTTTTCTTAAATCTTAGTTACATTTAGGGACCAATGTTTAAAGTAATATGTTTGGCAAAATCCATTAGTATAAATGTGTGCTGTTTCTAGACTTGTTGAAATGGCAATACAATATATGTGGAATAGTGAAAGTGAGCGATTTTATTAGTGTTGCTTAGGTGTTCCCTTATTGACAATGCTGATATATTTTGTTGTAAACATTGCACTGTTTTTGGATATTTCTGAATCATGCATTAGTAGATCAAAAACCTATTGCATATCATAATACACTTCATAGTTAAAATGGTGCTTCAACTTGAAATGGAACACATCAAGAATGATGATATAGATCCCTGCACTACAATTGGACTAAATTATTGTGTTGATTATGTTGAGAATATTTAACAAATATATGCAGGTATAGTATTCCAGAATA
The DNA here is from genome assembly GCF_017654675.1 of Xenopus laevis. Lineage (NCBI taxonomy): Eukaryota > Metazoa > Chordata > Amphibia > Anura > Pipidae > Xenopus > Xenopus laevis. Next base: position 80,344,014 of record NC_054375.1, on the reverse strand, counting down.
ATTCATTTTACAACTGCCTGCTACCCTTTACCCCCTTAATTTGTGCATTATTTGTAATGTAATTTTCCTTGACTTTCATTTTAGTATGCTTCTCACATTTCTCCTTAAACGAAAAGGGCAAGTTGTCCTTGAGTTAATTTTGCACAGAACACCTTTTTCTTTCTTTGCAACTCTTCTTGCATTGGAGGTCTTTTCATTGCTTAGCAACTAATGAGAGCTACTGCTGCTTTCTCCCTAATCATCTCTTAAGTAGGGTAGAGGCCTACTCCTGAGAGTGCTTGCAGTTTTTGCCTTTTACTCCCTCATTTGACAGATAATGAAAATGTTCTTAATGATCCTAGAGCAGTTGGATCTCTGTTGGAAGACTTTAGAGTTGTTAATTGAAATAAGAAGTTCAGCTGAGATGTGATTAGAGAATTGATATTCCATGTTAAATAGACCATTTAATTAATGTGGTAAATAAGTTTGCCTTAACTACTTTGCCAGCAACTTACATTGTTGGACCCAAGTGACTGTTAATGCAGTAGCATCTGTGTCAAGATCATAGGTGAACACAAATACATATTTATCTTCACAGCTAGTACAAAAGAGCTTTGTTTACATTGCTACATATTATTCTGTTTTGTCTTCCTTCTCTATTTTTGATAAGCGCATTCTTCTCAGTAATTGCATTTTATGATGAAAACAAGATTAAAGCATAACATACTGACGTGAGCCTGCTTTTCTTTTATATTCTGCTGTGCTTGTTAGATTACCAATTGCTGATATTCATAGACATAAGTGAAAAATTCATATTTTATATGTAATCAGTGAAAGCAGCTGTTATATTGAACACCTTTTTGTAATAGTCACCACATATTGAAACAACATGTTAATTCACAAATGTTACATGTTTAAATTAGATATTTTCTCTCTCTGTCTGTGCTTGGCTAATGCAAATTTCCATTGCACTTGAAAGTCCGAATTAGTGGGTTAAAGATTTAGTCACATTTTGTTTTAGAAAACCACTGCTCGTCTGTAACCTATTTTTCTTATAGTAACTGACACTTTTTAAAGCATTCATGAGTTATTAAAAAATTGTTATACCTACAACATGGTATGCAACAGGTATTATTTAGACATCTAGACCTGAAAAAAAAACTAAAGGCATGTGCTCGGGGATATTTATTTTATTCCACTTCTAATAAAAAAATATTAGATTTTCTCACCAGCTTCCTCATTTAAACAGGGTTTTGAGTATTAAGTATTGCTATCTGTACTTATTATGGGCCATCTAGGGTTTATTCAGATATTGATTGCAGTGTAGGAAAATTTAGGACTGTATAATTTCTCTATGCAGACTGTGGCGCAAACCATTGGACTGGCCCCAAGAATGATCTAAGTATCACCTGCTACACTACACTATAGGTACACTCAGGGCTGCCATCAGAAAACACGGGGCCCCGTACAACAAAATATTCTGGGCCCCCTTGTCCCCGCCCCAGCATGACCCAAAGCCCCACCCCAGATCCCACCCACATCACATTAAAAAAAGCCACACATTCATCATAGCTAAAATACCCCCCCTAAACAAGTTATAAAAAACAAGTTATAAAAAGCCATTTGTGGTTAGCATGTCCCTACAAGTTAAAAAAAAAATTGGTGGCTAGCCCCCCTTCCACAAGTAAAGAGAAAAAGTGGCCAGTGCCCCCTATAAGTTAAAAAAAAAAACATTGCTGGCCAGGGCCCCCCTTAAGTTTAAAAAAAAACATTGGTGTCCATGGTGCCTCATAAAAGTAACACAAAAAACATTGGTGGTTAGGGGTTAAAAAAAAAAAAAAAGACCTGTTTTAAGATGACTGCTAGCAGTGACGTTCCCTCACTAGCATTCGACCTGTCATTGACGAGGAGGCACGGGATCAAACGGAGAAACTATCCAATAAGCGCCTGGTTGAGTAAGCAAGTGGGAAGAGGCAGGTTTGTGACACACCTCCGCTGCTATTGGTCAGTGTGCCGTCTCACACAGGCAGGCAGAAATGCTGTGAGACCTGTGCTGCAGAGATGGCAGCGGAGTCGTGCCTGTTAACTCTTTTCCGGCTGCTTCTTTTGAATGGCCCTGCAATCCAGGTAGTGTAGAGCGGCCGGGCCCCCCTTCACACTTTCAAGACTGCCGGGCCCGGTACAGCTGTACCCGCTGTGCCCCCCTGATGGCGGCCCTGGGTACACTACAGGTATGGGGCCTGTTATCCAGAGTGCTTGGGACCTGGGGTTTTCCGGACCTTTAAAGAAGAATGAAAGGTAATGATAACCCCCTAGCATCCAAGGTAGTTATCCTTTAGAAGTAACAGAATGCTAGGTTTATTGCTCACCATATTGCCTCTATAATTTGTTTTTGCCGTCCTGAATTCTTACCCTGGGGCGAGGACGCAGCCGCCATGTTACTTAAGAAAACTGTTACTTCCTTTAACTACAAGGCGCTTGCACCAAAAATATTAATCTATCCGTAAATTGGGGAAAAAAAAGATTTATTTTTTAATCATGCGCAGTGTTTACATTTTTGCAAAAGCGCATCTAGACTGCCTCGGGCAGTGGGGTGGATACAGCCGGATTTTCAAGTGACGTCAGCCAGCTTCTAGATTTGGGTTCTGTTAGCGGCGCATTTTCTACAGAGTGGCAGCAGGAATGCTGGAATAAGCACTGTAAGTAATTAATAAGGGTGCCTTTTTTTAAAGGTTTCATTCTCCTACTACTAAAAAATCATGTAAACATTAAATAAACCCAATAGGCTGGTTTTGCTTCCAATAAGGTTTAATTTTATCTTTGCTGGGATCAAGTACAAGCTACTGTTTTATTATTACTACAGGGAAAAAGGAAATCATTTTTAAAAATTTGTATTATTTGATTATAATGGAGTCTATGGGAGATGTTCATTCTGTAATTCGGAACTTTCTGGATAACGGGTTTGCGGATAACAAATCCCATACCTGTACTTATTTTATGCTGTTCTTGCCAACATGATTTTGAGGACTAAGCGCTTAGTTTAATTTCTCAGTTTTATATTAACATTTAAATTGTCAATATATAAAAAAAATTAAATACTACTCAATTGTAAATAGGTATGTTTTGCTTTTAAACCACTAGTGTTATGTTTATTAAAATTATAAAAACATAAACTAATAAGGATGGCTGTCTAGCCACTACAACATATGCTTAAATTACTTCTGATTAAATTATGTGTATTGTGTTAATATGATTAGAAAAGTATGGGGATATGAAGTAAAAACTTTTCACATACAGTAAAAGAACAAAAAGTCATATTGTGCAATATAATATTCTTATTACATTGCTTTTGATTATTGCACATGACCTGTTTTTGTTACTAAATCTAAATGAAAGTAAATAAAAGTACATTCTATATTTTCAGTGATCTTGAAGTGTCAAAGACTGAAATCACACATACAAATATAAAGAATCTGTTGTCTGATATCATAATGATACTCACTCACTTTGTGAAGTCTAATGGATTTTACCAACATGGAGAGGCTGTGACTTTTAACTTGTTAGTGGGAAGTCCTGTCCATTTGCCCATTTGTTTTCCAGATTAGTTATAACCACATCATTACTTTCTGAGTTTAAATGTCATGCTTTATCAACATTCAAGTTTGTCTTTTTACCACAGTTTAGGCTAAGGCCACACTAGGCGATAGCGCCGCGATTTGACTCACGGCGCGTAAAATCGCCAGCGTAAAAACACACGCGGCGATCTTTTTTCTATTGTCGCTCGAAATCGCCTAGCGAGGCAATTTCGAGCGACAGTAGAGAAAAGATCGCCGCGTGTGTTTTTACGCTGGCGATTTTACGCGATTCCCCATAGACGCCAGCGCAAAAGTTTCCCCAGCGATTGCTTAAAAGTCGCGACGAAAAGTCGCGGCGAAAAGTCGCCGCGAGTCAAATCGCGGCGCTATCGCCTAGTGTGGCCTTAGCCTTAAGGTTTTGAAAATCAGATAAAAACAATTTGGCATCGTAAAACCTGTCAAGAGTGTACCTAAATAGGAGTTGTATTAGCAAAATTAAAGATATTTTTCAATTCAAGTTTTTTTAGACCAATGCAAAGGTCATTAAAAAAATGATTGGTAGAATGTGAGTTCAATTTGTTCAATTTTATTAACCTTTTTTATGCAATCAAGTTTTTTGAAATTCAGGTTTTTAATAAAGTGCACATTGTAGATTTTTTCTTTTTTTTTTAAATTTAGAAATAATAACAATATGTACACAGTCATATGAAAAAGTTTGGGAACCCCTCTTAATTCTTTTTTTTGTTTATCATAGGCTGAGGTTTCAAAGTTGCAACTTCCTTTTAATATATAACATGCCTTATGGAAACAGTAGTATTCTAGCAGTGACAAAGTTTATTGGATTAACAGAAAATATGCAATATGCATCATTACAAAATTAGGTGCATACATTTTGGCACCCCAACAGAGATATTACATCAATACGTAGTTGAGTCTCTATGTGCAACTGTAACAGCCTCTAGACGCCTCCTATAGCCTTTGATGAGTGTCTGGATTCTGTATGGCGGTATTTTTGACCATTCTTCCACACAAAATCTCTCCAGTTCAGTTAAATTTCATGGCTGCGGAGGACAGCATGGACAGCATGATTCAAATCATCCCATAGATTGTCAATGATATTCAAGTCTGGGGACTGTGACAGCCTTTCCAGAATATTATACTTCTCTACATTGTACTTGTAGATTTTGAAGTGTGTTTAGGGTCATTGTCTTGTTGGAATATCCAACCCCTGTGTAACTTCAACTTTGTGACTGATGCTTCAACATTATCCTGAAGAATTTGTTGTTATTGGGTTGAATTCATCCGACCCTCGACTTTAACTAGAGCCCCAGTCCCTGAACTAGCCCCACAGCCCCACAGCATAATGGAACCTGCATCAGATTTGACAGTAGTTATCAGATGTTTTTCTTGGAATGTGGTGTTAGTCCACTATGCAAAGCCCTTTTTGTTATGACCAAATAATTAAATTTTTGCCTCATCAGCACTTTGTTCCTGAAATGACTGTGGCTTGTCTAAATGAGCTTTTGCATACAACAAGTGACTCTGTTTGTAGCTTGAGTGCAGAAAGGGCTTCTTTCTCATCACCCTGCCATACAGATGTTCTTTGTGCAAATTGCGCAGAATTGTAGAACGATGTACAGATACACCATCTGCAGCAAGATGTTCTTGCAGGTCTTTGGAGGTGATCTTTGGGTTGTCTGTAACCATTTTCACAATCCTCCGCATATGCTGCTCCTGTATTTTTCTTAGCCTGCCAAACTTGGGTTTTACAGCAACTGTGCCTGTGGCCTTCCATTCCCTGATTCCATTCCTTACAGTTGAAACTGACAGTTTAAACCATGATACTGAACAGTCTTTGTTTTAGATCTTTTGAGAGTTGCTTTGTGGATCCCATGTTGTCACTCTTCAGAGGAGAGTCAAACAGAAGCACAACTTGCAATTGGCCATCTTAAATACCTTTTCTCATGAATGAACACACCTGCCTATGAAGTTCAAGGCTTAACGAGCTAATCCAACCAATTTGGGTTGCCAGTAATCAGTATTGAGCAGTTCCATGCATTCAAATTAGCAAAATTACCCAAATCTTTGCACAGCCAATTTTTCACATTTGATTTAATTACATACAACTGAATAATGCATCACTAAAAATCTTTGTTCAGAAAACACCCTAGTATTCAGATGTTCCTGGGAAATGAAAGACATACCACTGTTATCTTTTTTGTTGAAAGTGGAGTAAATTATTATGCAGGTTGAGAGGGGTTCCCAAACTTTTTTTTATATGACTTTAACACATATTGTAAAACCTATAGTCAAAAATAGCTGTGCTGGAGACATGAGTTTGTTCTGTATTACAGACTTGCTCCAAATGATTTGACAGTGTTTTAATAGACACCCATTTGTTAGTAACCCAGAACTCCTCTCTAAGTAGAAAGAATAGGTGAATCACAAAGGGGGATTTTATAAAAAAAAAAAGTAAATATTAAACTGTGAAATTAGATATTTTTTTCTATTTATATAGAGGTTTGACCCCTTGTAGTAACTGTGTGTTGAATTGTATTGTTTAATAAAAAAAACTAATTATTCCAATTGAATTTTACAGTTGAATTTAGTATAAAGATTGCATAAGATATACAGTAATAACTAAATGCTTAAACTGAAATCGGTATTGTGTCATTGGTGAGGAGTGTCTGATGTTTAGGTAATTTTATTCCCATATCCAGAATTTGAAGATGGATGTGAATTAAACAAACTAAAAAACACAAACACGTACATACATTAGCTTAGTAGTGATGGGGTAGCAAAGTGATTATGAAGGGAAAAGGGAATGGTAAATTGATGTGGGTAAGAGATACAACAGAGAAAGACAGTACAATGCACTGTTTTGAAAACAATTTGACAGAAAATAGTTTATATTAATATTTGCACAAAGACAAATATTAATTAGGTTTCAAGATATTTGTAAACGTTATTGCTATTTACAACCATATTAATCTGACCGTTTATATTCTTTGCTCTGCTCATTCTGAAACAACATAGCAGAAACCAGTTGATTAACAGTTCTGATATTGGAACTGCTAAATTGATTAAGGATTCTGAACTAGGAGTGAGTGTGTCAAGACCGCCGGGAGCGCGAGGAGTCGCATCCGCTCCCGGCGGCGAAGAATCCAAGATGGCGGCGCCCAGGCAACCCACGTGGTTTCTGACGCTGGCGTTGTGACGCCAGCACGGCGCGACGGTCGCAGGCGCGCTGACGCTGGCGCAAGGGCGCCAAATTCAAAGATAAAAGGACGCCTGAGGTGCCAAGATGGCGCCCGAAAATAGGATCCTGTTCCCTAAGTGATTCCTGGGTTCCCTTGCTGTTTTCCCTGCTATTTCTGCCTGATTCCTTGGAGTGACCCCTTGCCTGGACCTGGACTTCGCTGTTACTCTGCCTGCCTTTGACCCCGTGCCTTGCCCTGGACTTTGTTTGTATTCCGCCTGCCTTCTGACCTGTGCTTGGACTTTGATTATTCTCTTGCCTAACCCCTGGATACCACGACCCTGATCCCTCCTGAGGGGCTTCCTCCTAGATCCGGACTACTCCCCAGAGGGGGCTCCCGGCTCCCTGACATTATTTTCGGGCCATGGATCCTTCAGAGGAAGCCACACCTGATGTCGGACGAGCACTCCGCGGACTGGCATCCCGCATGGAGGACTACGAAAACCAGCAGGTTCGCATTGGGCAGGCACTCGATATCCTGCTTGCTCGAGTGCCTTCTGCGCCCTCCGCTGCTCCACCTACTGGAGATCCCCCCATGGCGGCAGCCTCTATGAACGCAAGCTACCCGACAGGTGAGCCTCGCATTCCACCTCCCCTTCGCTTTAGTGGGGATCCACAAGCCTGCAGGGGATTTGCCACACAGTGCCAAATTCAATTTGAGTTCCAACCCACACAGTTTCCAAGTGAGCGTTCCAAGGTGGGGTATGTGATGTCTCGATTGGAAGGCAAGCCACTGGAGTGGGCGACGTCTCTTTGGGAGAAGAATTCCCCGGTGACTTATGATGTTAAAGACTTTCTCCAAGCTTTTCGCATAGTCTCCGGCAGGGAAGCCGCAGTGTCAATGAGTACGCTATAGACTTCCGAACACTGATGGCGGAGACTTCCTGGTGTGATGACGCTTACAAGGCCGTATACTACCAAGGCCTATCCATCCGCATCAAAGATGATCTCGTCTCCAGAGAGACTCCTGACACCCTGGAAGGACTGATCGCTCTATCTATTAAGGTGGACACCCGCCTCAGAGAACACCAGGTGGAGAGAGAGCGCAGCAGACGATTTTCTCCCATGTTGGCCCCTCGCTTTCAAAGGCCGATTCTGCAAGCGCCCGCTGTCCCTGTGACTCATGTGTCCACGTCTCCCCTGGAGGAACCTATGCAAGTAGGAAAAGCTCGCCTCTCCGAGCAGGAAAGACTCCGAAGACGTATGGCTGGGCTCTGTTTGTACTGTGGTGGGCATTCCCATTTTGCCAACGCCTGTCCTGCCAAAGCCAAGAGTTTTGTACCCCGAGGTATGTCTCAGGTTTCTCATGTAGGGGGCATCACTCGAGGGCCTCAGGAGAAGTATCAAGAAAATTCACGCAGACTTTTCCTTCCTTTGCAGATTCACCTGGCAAGTAAGTCTATCTTCGAAAGGGCCTTCCTCGACTCCGGAGCGGATGGCAATTTCATGGACGCCTTCTTTGCCGAACGCATGAAGATTCCCCTGCTTCCATTGTCTTCACCCCTGTGAATTACCGCCATAGATGACAAACCCCTGGAGTTTGAATTCGTCACAATGTTCACGGCGGAACTATCGGTACAAGTTGGGGCGCTGCATCAAGAAAAACTTTCATTCTTCATCATCCCCTGCCCTTCTACTCCAGTAATATTGGGTCTTCCGTGGTTACGTCTGCATAACCCCACCATCGACTGGTCCACTGGGCAGATCTCTCGTTGGAGTTTATTTTGCCTGCAACATTGCCTTCAGCCAAAACCCCTCGAGAAGGTGAATGTCTCCACTGCGGAACTAAAGACTTTGCCCTCCACTTACAAGGAATTTTCCGATGTGTTTTGTAAAAAGTCTGCAGAGTTCCTTCCCCCACATCGCTCCTACGACTGTCCGGTTGAACTCCTGCCAGGAGCCATGCCCCCCAGAGGGCGCACCTACCCTCTCTCTCCTGCAGAGACTACCGCTATGAAGGAGTACATCCAAGAAAATCTCCAGCGGGGGTTTATCCGCCCTTCTACCTCTCCTGCAGGGGCTGGGTTCTTCTTCGTGGAGAAGAAGGACGGAGGCCTTCGGCCTTGTATAGACTATCGGGGCCTGAATAAGATCACCGTGAAAAACAGGTACCCCCTGCCCCTGATTGCCGAGCTCTTTGACCAGCTGAAAGGGGCAAAGATTTTCTCCAAGTTGGATCTCCGGGGGGCCTACAACCTCATTCGCATCCGGGAGGGTGACGAATGGAAGACGGCATTCAACACTCGGGATGGGCACTATGAATATCTTGTTATGCCCTTCGGCCTATGCAATGCCCCTGCCATCTTCCAGGAGTTTGTTAATGATGTGTTCCGAGATCTCCTAGGAAGGTTCGTAGTCGTATACTTGGACGACATCCTGATCTTCTCCAAGGACCTTGAAAGTCATCGCTCCCAGGTGAAGGAGGTACTCTCTCGTTTGAGGAAGAACTCTCTCTTCGCCAAGTTGGAGAAGTGTGTCTTCGAGGTATCCAAGATCCCCTTCCTAGGATACATTATCTCTCCAGAGGGATTTGAGATGGACCCCGTGAAAGTGTCGGCCATCCAGGAGTGGCCTCTCCCACTGAGTACCAAGGCAATCCAGAGATTCATCGGATTTGCTAATTATTATCGACAGTTCATCCGGGGGTTCTCTTCCCGCATTGCACCTATTCTGGCCCTCATCCGGAAAGGGGGTAAACCCAGCCTGTGGCCTCCATCTGCCATAGAAGCCTTTCAGTCCTTGAAGGAGGCCTTCACGTCCGCTCCTGTTCTCCGACATCCCAATCCTGCACTACCCTTCTGCATCGAGGTTGATGCTTCAGAAGTCAGAGCCGGAGCTATCCTTTCTCAGAGACACTCCACTGATGGAAAATTGCACCCCTGTGCGTATTTCTCCAAGAAGTTCTCATCCGCAGAGCAGAACTATGATGTCGGAAATCGAGAACTCTTGGCAGTCAAGCTTGCCCTTGAAGAATGGCGTCACCTCCTGGAGGGCTCTGAAATTCCTGTCCAGATTTACACAGATCACAAGAATCTGGAGTTTATACAGTCCCTCAAGAGGCTAAATCCCAGACAAGCCAGGTGGGCCCTTTTCTTTTCTCGATTTAACTTTGTTTTAACTTATCGCCCAGGTTCCAAGAATCTGAAGGCCGACGCCTTGTCTCGTAGCTTCACTCCGGTGGACCGTGACCCTGAGAGGCAGGAACCAATCATTCCACCAGTCAAGATCATTGCCTCTCTGTATCCCCAATTTGCCGACCAGATCTTGGCTGGGCAGTCCTCGGCTCCTCAAGATACTCCGATTGGCATGGCCTTCGTCCCTCCAGAACTTCGCCTGGCCATCCTGCAACAGACCCACTGCTCCAGGCAAGCTGGACATCCTGGTCCGGCCAAGACCCTTGAACTCTTGAGGCGCCTAGTCTGGTGGCCTGATATCCGCAAGGATGTAAAGGACTTTGTGGCTGCTTGTAATGTCTGTGCCACTTCTAAGCCTAGCCATTCCCGCCCCAGCGGGTTGTTACAGCCTTTGCCGGTTCCCTCTCGTCCGTGGATGCATCTCTCTATGGACTTTATTGTCGAACTTCCTCCCTCCGGTGGGAATACTGTGATCTGGGTTGTCATAGACCGCTTCAGCAAAATGGCCCATTTCATCCCTTTGAAGAAGTTACCCTCTGCGGTGGAATTATCCCAACTCTTTATTAAGTACATCTTCCGCCTGCATGGTTTCCCGGTGGAGATCGTCTCCGACAGAGGCACCCAGTTTACCGCCAAGTTCTGGCGTTCCCTATGTAAAGACTTGGGAATAACACTTCGATTTTCGTCTGCCTACCACCCGCAGACGAATGGGGCAGCTGAACGTGTGAACCAAGCCTTAGAACAGTTCCTGAGGAACCACGTGTCTCTTTGCCAGGACGATTGGTCTGACCTCCTCCCGTGGGCGGAGTTTGCTCATAATAATGCATGTCATTCCTCCACAGGAAGGTCTCCATTTATGGTGGTGTATGGACAGCACCCTCAAGCCTTTCCTCAGGACTTCGTGTTGTCGGACGTCCCGGCTGCAGATGATTTGGCAGCCCATATGCTTGCTATTTGGGCTGCAACCAAGTCTAATCTGGAGAAGAGTGCTCTAGTCCACAAGACTTTCGCGGATCGCCGTAGAAGGCCCTCTCCTCCCTACAAGGTGGGTGATAGTGTCTGGCTCTCTTCCAGGAATATTCGCTTGAAGGTACCATCTCCCAAGTTGGGTCCGAAGTTCCTGGGTCCGTTCCCCATCTTGGAGATAATTAACCCTGTAGCCATCAGACTTCAACTCCCACCAGAGATGAGAATCTGTGGAGGGTCAACAAGAATTCGAGGTGGAGAGAATCCTTGATTCCAGAATCTCCAGAGGGTCCCTTCAATACCTCATCCATTGGAAGGGCTTTGGCCCCGAAGAATGCTCTTGGGAGGGACACCGTGATGTGCATGCTCCTCGTTTGGTAAGAGACTTCCACTCCAAGTTTCCCCAGAAACCAAGTCCCGGTGGTCCTGAGGCCCCCCGTGAGGGGGGGTACTGTCAAGACCGCCGGGAGCGCGAGGAGTCGCGTCCGCTCCCGGCGGCGAAGAATCCAAGATGGCGGCGCCCAGGCAACCCACGTGGTTTCCGACGCCGGCGTTGTGACGCCAGCACGGCGTGACGGTCGCAGGTGCGCTGACGCTGGCGCAAGGGCGCCAAATTCAAAGATAAAAGGACGCCTGAGGCGCCAAGATGGCGCCCGAAAATAGGATCCTGTTCCCTAAGTGATTCCTGGGTTCCCTTGCTGTTTTCCCTGCTATTTCTGCCTGATTCCTTGGAGTGACCCCTTGCCTGGACCTGGACTTCGCTGTTACTCTGCCTGCCTTTGACCCCGTGCCTTGCCCTGGACTTTGTTTGTATTCCGCCTGCCTTCTGACCTGTGCTTGGACTTTGATTATTCTCTTGCCTAACCCCTGGATACCACGACCCTGATCCCTCCTGAGGGGCTTCCTCCTAGATCCGGACTACTCCCCAGAGGGGGCTCCCGGCTCCCTGACAGAGTGCAAGGAACATAAAACAATAAACAATTCGTTTACAAATTAAAATTTTCAAAATATTTTTGAAAATCAATTGGGGATTCAGATCCCACTGAAATGTAGCTTGATACCCAACCAAACTGACTAAAGGGAACAACAGAAACCCTGTAAATTACTTCTTGCTCAGTGAGAATGTTACCAAACTGTGCAGATAGGTGCTCAACTACATATAATATCGCCTCTTCTTTGGGGCGACTAATCCCCCCGAACTGCTTTCCCCTATCTTGCGCCTGGCATGCTACACGCACCAATGGCTTACTTTTCTTGTGCCTTTTGCCTGTGGGCGGGGCTACACATGCCACACCCCCATCCCTTCAACTTTTTGTTCCCAATTCAAGCACTGGCTCCACCCGTAAGACTTCAGCCCCCTCATTTTCTAACATAACCTCTTCCTTTATATTCGCTTTTAAATCTTGCCTTTTCTATTGCCTCTGTCCCTCCAGATAGAAGTGAAGAGTAACAAAAAAATGGGAGAAAGGAGGAAAGACATGGTAGCAGATAAGAGGGGGCAAATAGACAATAAAAGTGTTCTTTGTATTATAGATCTCTGTTTGAAAAAAATATGTATATATATTTTTTAAATACTGCTGTTTTTGGTGGCAGTATTACAGTGGGATGGACCTGCCTAAATTTCTGGCATTTCAGTCTCTGCTGTAGGTGTTTGTTTATGCAAAGTGCTTGGTGCACCACTGTTTTTCACTGTATATAAAGTGTAAAGGGTGTCGGTGCCATTTGCCTCCACTATATAAACGTTATTAAAACTCATTTAGTTAACCTGCCTAGGACAACATAATTCAATCTTCAATCAGAACCTATGGCTATAAATAAAAGTTTTTAGCCTACAGCACCTTTTCAATTTCAGAATTCTAATGAAAAAAGCTCCCACCTTTTAAATATGACACTCCACAAGAATATCATCCCTTCATCATGGATGAGGAGCATTAAGGGGAACAACTGTAAACACATCCTAAACATTTTAGGTTGGAAAAGCACTCCCACCTGCACTTCTGTATGGTTTCAACTAAAGTCAGTGGAAAAGATATTTGTGGGGGGTTCTTTTTTTTTATTTTATTTTTTTTTGCAGCCACTACTTCTAACTTCAGCCAGTGAATGGCCAAATTTAGCATTCCCAAACAAACAATTCACTTTCCTCCTATGTTAATATTATCTTTCAGTGATTTGCCCACTTGAATAGGCATAGGATTAATTAAATTCTCCTTTCTCCTAGATGAATAAAGGCTAATAATGTGTGCAACCAATTATGTATATTACAGATACCATCAATAATGTAAGCCACATGTTTCTAAACTATGACTATGAGTGTTATTTTTCACCTCAAGAAACATTTAGAGTCAAATTAGATACATAGTGATCTGCAATTTTAATTTAGATAAATATTTTAGTGTAACTTTAAAAACATTGATTAATTTTAAATCCTTGAAATTCTTAATTTATGGTTGAATTACATCCACATGTTTCCCAAAATCAGGTCATTTTTTTTATTTGTTTCGACACAAACATGGTCTGATTTCTGATATATTTGTTTTGAAGCTGTGCATTATCGCTAGCTTACGAATAAATAGATTTTAGCATTCAACTAATTGTCTCATTTTGACACATGATCTTTTGAATACTAAGTTGCAATGGAAATGGCTACAGTCAGTGCATTCTAGATTTCCATTAACTTTCAAATTAAGTTTTAACTGATGCAATATTTTTCATGCTATATTTGCCACATTATCTACTTTTTAATAAATTTTAAGCAATAAATAAATAATTCAACTGATTGTGTCTATCCAGGGATCATGTCTAGGTAGCATGGAGCAGTATAGTAGTGCAGTGTTTTTTTACTGGCTCTAATATGGCAAATGGTAACTGAAAGCAGCACAGAACATGTGCAGTGAATCAGCAGAAAAGAAGATGAGCTTACAGGGGCATCGTTGCATGCACATATCTGCACTGCTAAAGGGCTGTGGTTGTCTTGGGCTGGTATAGAAGTCCAAAACATAGTGTACAACATTTATAGCTTACTTCTTTAGTTAAACTTTAGTTCTTCTTTAAACTATACAAAGCTTCAAGTGGGTTGATGGTTGCATCTGCAGTGGAATAAATTATAGTCGGAGGACAATTTTCTTTTGGCATTGCAGGAGTTTACTTTGTGCACAGCAAATACACTTCAACAACACGTCCAAGATACGTGGGTTCTTGCAACAAGATCCCATTTGTTCTACCCCCACCCCACAAATTCATCACATTATCAATACCAAAAGATCCACAAAAGTGAAGAGCACTCAACGACTTTGTGTGTTGCATTTCCTTCACGCCTGACATTATCACCACCTCCAGCAATTCTGACATCAATTCCTCTGCTTTCATGCCTGACATCCTCTCTGCTTCCAGCTGCTCCCTGGTAACTATGATACCTTCCGGCCAATGAGATGTGTTCGTAAACACAAGTGGTGAGTCCTTTGTCACTACCAGGATCTGTTCTGGGCTTTGCCCTTCACTTTTGGGGTCACAGCTTTTCATTTGAGCAGTGCACCATTCCAGTCAGGTAAGCTCAAGTCTGATCTCAATTCCTCTTCCTCCTTCATGCCTGACATCTGCTTCCAGCTGCTCCCTGGTAACTGTGCTACCTTCTGGCCAATGAGATTTGTTCATAAACAAGTGTAACTACCAGGATCTGTTCTGGGCTTTGCTCTTCACTTTTGGGGTCACAGATTTTCATTTGAGCAGTGCACCATTCCACAGTCAGGTAGGCACTACTTATTACTACACATGTCAGCCATGGCAGATACCACAATAGAAGAGATCCAAAGAGATATGCCTGTTGATATACCAATAACTAAGCCTAAGAAAGCTACTGACCAGCTGAGCACCACTAGATTTTTAAAATAAAAAATAAAGCCTGAAACATACTCTGCAGAAATCAGAAAGTCCTAGGGCTTGAAGTTGTACACGGACAAGATCCGTAGTGGGGCAGGGTGAGCACTCTATCCAGGCTCCCAACGTTCCACTCCGGTCACGTGGATAAATCAGTCTCTATAATAAAGGCGCACAAGTCGGTGAACTTCTTTGGATAGAGTCATCATGTAAAGAGAACTGTATAAAATATTTTTCTTTAATTGTAAACTTCATTAAAATCACACAATCCAGAAGTGCAGGGCAGGGGAGTGCATGGCTCTACGCGTTTCGTGACTACAAGGTCACTTCATCAGAAGCCAAAAGCGCCCCCTGCTGACAACATATTTATGCATATTCATTAATTAAATAAAAGCACCAGATGATGAGTATCAATCTAGTTAAAAACATAGTAGTCACAATTGCATAAATCCCAATATAAATATATAGAAATATAGGAATATGTCTAATCAATATAATACTCATTAGTAAATGATATAGTATAGTACATTGCCAATATTATTATGGACCAGGATAATATGTATAGAGATATAAAACTAGATATTCATACATTGTTTTTAGAATATGCGAATGAATAAGTAAGTAAAGTTATATGTCAAAAATAGGGTTACTTATATGAAACAAATCAATCCAAAGTACTTAGAGAAAATAATGCCGATTGTATTCATTCGCATATTCTAAACACAATGTATGATTATCTAGTTTTATATCTCTATACATATTATCCTGGTCCATAATAATATTGGCTCCTGGGGGGGTGACCTTGGAAACGTGTTTTGAATATATTGGTTAGTTTCTTGTAACATTAAGTTACCCCTCAAAATTTCTGTTTCATACCAAGTTGTGTTTGTGAAGGTAGTTAGGTATTTGAGTGGTGAAGGGAGATTGTTGATGTATGTGATCTGAAACCGATTATCTCTGAAGCCACTTGAGACAAAAACACATCCTACTTGTAAGAAATCCAGACTGGACAACACCAGACCCTACAGAATGCGCACAAATTACTGCACTTGTCAGACATTAACACTCCTGTTTATCAGTTATTTGGATTTGTGGTATGGTATTGTAATGGATTATTCCATTATATAGAGGTGGGGTGCCTTATTTTTTCTTGCTAAATCTTTATTAGATTATGAAAAATGTTATCGTATAGACAGGAAGAATTACCCCCAATGTGCTGTAATGTCTTAATAAACACCAAAAACATTTGTTTAGCGTTAACTTACTGGGGGCATTTATCAACACTGGGTAAATTTGCCCATGGGCAGTAAGCCATGGCAACCAATCAAATTGCTGCATTCATTGGTCTACTTGCAGCTTGCTTTAAAAAAATATACCTGATACAACTGTAATAATACAAATAATTTTGCCACAAAAGAGGCTATTTATTATAAAACTATGCCCCCAATGCATTGACAGGAGGTGAGTTCATTAGATCCTGTATCAATTGTTAGATCCCAATGTGATATGAAGTTAAAATCTTAAATTACTATCCAAAAATATTTATTTTGAGTAAACCAGTTCCTTTGCGAGTTAAAATAATTTTCAATGAAACAATAAATCTTTGCTATGTCACTAAATTTCTCTTACTGTTAATATGAATTCTGTAAAGTATTTTAGCATGCAGCTGAGCAAGATTGAAGTGCCACAGGAGTCATAATTAGTGTACCACTGGCAAGGCAAGAAGATGCACATAGTCTTTAGGGACCTACCGGAGCAATAATGTAGAGAATTTACTATTAGATGAATCTCAGTGATGCATACCATTTTTTAACACATTCCAATTATCATAGTGTAGTTAAAATTTGAATGACAGTAAAGAAAAGGGAAACTATCTGTTATCATATTGATAAACCAGTGGTAGTTACTGTACGTTCCTTGTTTGCATTTGCTTTTCCCCCCATCTACTAAATAACAATTCTTTTCATAACTTTTCAAATGTTCATTAAAAAATAATTTTTCAAATTATGCCATTTATAACACTGGCATACGAAAACTTTAGGGCATGTTGCCCATTAATTACATTTAAGCCAGTTGCCAATCAAACAAGAGTACAGCTCAAATTGCCTTTCTATCGTTGCAATTTCTGTACCCAGCAAAGAAGTGGGAAGATTTAGGGGGCTATTTACTAAAATCTGAATTTATCTCATAATTTAAATAAAAAAAGCTTGACGAAACCCGATTTTGCCTTATTTATAAATAAAACAACTCAAATCGGATCAGGAAAAAACCCTATAAAATCAAGCGAAAACCCGAATCGTACGATTTTTTTTCTCTGAATCACTCAATTTTTGGGATTTTTACCTGAAAACCCCAAATTTATCACATTATTGGTCTAAACCCTGTGCAAACTACAATATCTTCAGATTGGATTAGAGACCTCTCCTATTGATTTATACATGACCTCGACAGGTTTGAGATGGTGGTTTATCGGATTCAGGCTTTTTGCAGCATCAGGGCATAAAAAATCTCAAATTTTTTTTTTTTCCCAAAAAAAAAATTGTTTTTGCCCCAAAAACCACGACCAGAAAAAATTGAGTTTTATTAAAGAACACCTGTTTTGACAAAGCATTTTTAGTGTAAGGAAAAAAATGTATGGGCAGAACATATGCAACTTCTCCATGTGCCTTATGTTACATGTTTAGTCTGTTCTGCCAAAATTTGATCTAAGCTGTTTGCTGATATTCGAGGGCCGATTTATTAACATTCATATTTGACTTTTTAGCATGTGTCAAGTATTTTGTGCGAAAACCCACAAAATTTGTATTAGGTATTCAGAAACCTAAAAAAATTACAAAAACATTTTAAAAATTCGACATCTAAACTTTATGAAGTTTATGAAGAAGCCAATAAGAGTTGCCCTAGTAAAAATTCAAGCAATTTTTTTTCAATTTGATTTTGTTTTTTTTAAAGTTGGTAGTCATTGAAAATAATGAATAGAAGGCAATTTGTGCTGTGTGGAAATTTTCTTCATGTTTTTAAGCAACAGTTTCCCAGATTTTTTTTATAAAAAAACTCACATTTGAGTTTGCTTCTTTTTTTTTAGTTCTTTAAATGCAAAAAACCTTAAATTCACAAATTAAAATTTTGATAATTAAGCCTCTTAGGGAGTTATATATCATAGGTCAAATGTTAGGTTTTTTTATACCTTGAATGAACTCTAAATAACTCACAACTTGAATGGTGTCTTATTTAAGGAAAAACTCAAATGGAAAAAACTCGATTCTGCAAGGTCAAGTTGCAAAAACCCAAAAACTCTAAGTAATCAGGTTTTCTTTGGGGTAAAAAAACTCAAATCACTAATTATTTGAGTTTTCGGGCAAAAAATTGGACATCATGCAAGCTTGTAACATCTTCAAATGGTTCAAGGGACCTTTGCCCTTGACTCCTACATGACCTTGATGGGTTTTACAGTAGATGGTGTATTTTCAGATTTGAGCTATTTACAGGGTCAGGTATTATATATCTTTTAGTTTTTTTAACCCGAAAATGTGAGTGGAAAACCCAGCTAGAAACATTAATAAATAATAAACCCCCTTAGTGTAAAGAAAAGAGATACAGTGGAGGAGATGAAAATATATTCTAACAAATTAAACTTCACAAAAGGCAGCACTTTATGGATTTTTACTTCTCATCCATAGTAATGATGTAATGCTATGGACCTGGTGCTTTCCAGATAAGGGATCTTCTTAAACATTAAATAAACCAAATAGGTTTGTTTTGCTACCAGTATGGATTCATGCAACTTGTTTACCATCAAGTACAAGCTACTGTTTTAATATTACATAGAAAAAGTAAATCATTTTTAAAAATTAGAATGTCATTTAAAATGGAATCTATTTTAGATGTCCTTCCCATCTACTGAGGTTTCTTGATTCCATACATATATCACAAAATCACTGTAATGACATTCTACCTGTGTATTTTGAATGATAAAGTTGTTTTATGTGTGCACTCAATAGTCTGCACTTTTATGGGATGCATTTTTAAAAATCAAGATGAAAAAACCATCATTGCTTATAAACATGTGCCCCACACCAAGTTTTTGGAGGGGCAGACACAAGTACTTAAAGAAGCAGTAGCAGAGTATTGGACCATGTTAGCCATAGATGAAAACTCATAAAATATGGAGTAGGTGATACATTTTATTGGGTAATGTAGTAAATTACAAAATGCGAGCTTTCAAGACTGTTTAAAGGAGAAGGAAAGGCTAAAAATTAAGTAAGCTTTATCAGAAAGGTCTATATAAATACACCAGTATACACTCAAAGTAATGCTGCTCTGAGTTCTCTGTCAAATGAAACACAGCATTTCTGTCCTTCTATCGTGTACATATGGGCTTCTGGATCAGACTTTCTGTTTTCAGCTTAAACCTTCAGGGCTTGGGCTTGATTATGCTCCATTTGCTCCTCTCTCCCTCTCCCCTCTCTTTCCACCTCCCTCCGCCCCTCCCTACTGTAATCTGAACCCAGAGCTGTGAGTGAGAGATTTAGGCAGGAAATTATGTCACACCAAGCTAATATGGCAGTTGCTATCCTAAACAAACAGAGAAAGCTTCTAGAGCTGTTTACTCAGGTGTGGTAAAGCATTCTGCAGAATAAATATAGTGTTATAGCTTGCAGTATTGTGGCCAATCTATTGGCAATAAACTGCTTCTGTAGCTTTCCTTCTCCTTTAAAGAGATACTGACACCTGAAATTAAACTTTTTTTTACATCTATTATAATATTGGCTTTGCAAGCTACTTCTAAATTTGCCATAAAGTATTTGCATGATGCTTTTACATTACCTGTCTGATCCCCCATGTTCCTGTATGAGGGGGCTGCCATATTTGTGCAGCAGGAGTCCGTTAGCATTAGAAACTGTAACAGGCTGAGATGGGACAGTCAGGTTGGCAAAGTCAGAGTGTCAGATTGTCAGAGAGTCAGGCTTAGGAACTTCAACTAACAATTATATACAAAAACAAACCTCTCAGCAAAAAATGATCAACGTGACCTATAGGTAACTGTCAAGCTTACCAGTATGATCCAGTCGTAGAAGGAGCTTGAGCCGTAGATAGTGAACCCACAAGCGCCTCACACAACCGCTACCCACCTGGAGTGGAACAGGGAGCAGGGTTGTGGAGAGTAGCCAATGAGACGATCAGCGAAGGTACAAGAGGATTAGGCAGAATCGTGGTCAGGAGGTCCGAGGTCAAAAGGCAGGCAGCGAGGTTCGTAAACGGTGAGACAGGCCGAAGGGTCGAGACAGGCAGCAGAAATCGTAATCCGGAAACAGGCAAAGGTCAACAACAGGAAATCACAAGTAAAGAGACGCTAGGGTTTCAGTTAAACAACCTAATAACCAGGCAATGCATCTCAAACAGAACCAGGTTTAAATAATGTCAATTTGGCGCCAACTGGCGTCATTCCACTGGCGTCGCCGTACTGACCTCGCGTCCGCGTCTTTGCGTCGCCAGCGTCACGCGCCGACGCGCACTAACGCGCCCGCGCCTGCGCCGGAAAGAACGCAGACCCGAACGTCCAGGAAATCGAAACGTTGAGGCCGGTTTCAAAAGTGCTGTATGAAACACTGGATGAATGTGCCAGGATGCCGGAAGTTTAAGCTGGAACGCCACAGAATTAATTTGACGAATGATGGGAAAAGGGCCCAAGAAACGTTGACCCAACTTCCTACTGGGACAGGAAAGCTTGAGGTTAACAGTTGACAGCCACACCAGGTTGCCCACCTTGAATTTTGGATCCCCTCTTCGTCCTCGATCAGCATATGCTTTGAAACCTTGTTGAGCCCGCTTCATGTTCTCTTGAAGTTTCTGAAAATTATTAGATAAGAAAGTTAATCGGTCCTTAACTGCAGGAACCAAAATATCAGAAACAATGGCAGAGGGAAAAGTGACTGGATGAAGACCATAGTTTGCGAAGAAAGGGGACTGTCGGATGGAGGAATGATGAGCATTATTGTAAGCGAACTCCGCAAGAGGAAGAAGATTAACCCAGTCATCTTGGAGGTACGAAGAATAACATCTTAAATACTGCTCCAGGGTCTGGTTGGTTCGCTCGGTCTGGCCATTGGATTGGGGATGAAAAGCGTAAGACAGGGACACCGAAATCTTGAGTGCTCCACACAAAGATTTCCAAAACTGCAACGTGAACTGTGGACCCCGATCGGACACCACCTCATCTGGAAGACCATGGAGCCTTACTACTTCCTTAATAAAGGTATCAGCAGTCTCAGAGGCAGAAGGAAGTTTTGGTAAAGCCTTAAAATGAGCCATCTTAGTTAAACGGTCAACAAAAACAGCAATGGTGGAACAATCACATGATAATGGTAACTCGGAAATAAAGTCCAAAGAAACTGACCCCCACGGACGAGAAGGCACTGGTAGAGGTTGAAGAAGGCCAATAGGTCTAGAATGAGAGTCCTTGGATCTGGTGCAAACCTCACATGATGAGACAAACTTGAAACAGTCTTTAGCCATCCCAGGCCACCAAAACAATCTCTTGGCCAAAATGATAGTCTTTTTGACACCTGGATGACCCGCCAGCTTGGAGTCATGAATATTCTTAAGGACCTCTAGACGCATTTGTTCAGGAACAAAAATCTTGCCTTGATAAAGAAGAAACCCATCCTTGGGAACAAGTGACGATTCGGAAACGTTTAAAGATGCATCTTTAATTCCATCTACCAAAGTAGACTGCAACAAGAGGAAATTATCAGAGCTTAAAATCGTCTCAGGAACCAGAGGAACCTCATCTTCAGGAGAGAACATTCGAGATAAGGCATCTGCCTTAACATTCTTTGACCCAGGTCGATAAGTAAGAGGAAAATAAATCGCATGAAGAACAAAGCCCACCTTGCTTGTCTAAGTCTCAACCTATTAGCAGAGCGTAGATACTCCAGATTTCTATGATCTGTAAAGATGAGAATCGGATGTTTAGATCCCTCAAGAAGATACCTCCACTCTTCAAGCGCCAGCTTAATAGCAAGTAATTCACGGTCAGCTACATCATAATTACACTCGCTTTTGGCCAATTTACGGAAAAAAAAAGCAACAGGATGAAGATCGTCTTGAACCCCAGTTCTCTGTGACAGGACAGCACCCACTGCGAGTTCCGAGGCGTCAACTTCCAAGGTGAAAGGAAGAGAAACATCTGGATGGTGAAGAATTGGACCAGAAGTGAAAAGTTTCTTCAGTTTCTCAAAAGCCCCCTGAGCCTGAGATGACCAACAAAACTTTTGATTACTACGAGTCAGCTCAGTGATTGGAAGAATAACTTGAGAAAAGTTCTTTATAAATTTCCTGTAAAAGTTTGCAGAACCGATGAAGCGTTGGACAGCTTTTTTAGATGATGGAATTGGCCAATCAAGATTTGCAGAGATCTTCCTGGAGTCCATCTGGATTCCCTGAGGAGAAATGAAGAAACCCAAAAAATCTACAGAAGTTTGTTC
The DNA here is from genome assembly GCF_017654675.1 of Xenopus laevis. NCBI lineage: Eukaryota > Metazoa > Chordata > Amphibia > Anura > Pipidae > Xenopus > Xenopus laevis. Next base: position 80,321,741 of record NC_054375.1, on the reverse strand, counting down.
GAACACACATTTTTCGATCTTAGCATAAAGCTGATGAGTGCGCAGGCGAATCAGGAACTTCTTCAAATGTAACCTGTGCTCTTCCAAAGAATTAGAAAAAATAAGAATGTCATCTAAATAAATAATGACGAAAATATCAAGAAAGTCCCTGAAGACATCGTTAACGAAGTGCTGAAATGTTGCAGGGGCGTTACAAAGACCAAAGGGCATGACCAAATATTCAAAATGTCCGTAACGAGTGTGAAAGGCCGTCTTCCATTCATCCCCTTCCCTTATTCTGACTAGGTTATATGCACCCCGAAGATCCAATTTAGAAAAGATTTAGCCTCAGCCAGGCGTTGGAAAAGTTCTGGAATGAGAGGAAGTGGATTCCGATTCTTGACTGTAATTTTGTTCAGATCCCGGTAGTCAATACACGGCCTTAAAGAATGATCTTTCTTTTCAACAAAGAAAATTCCAGCTCCTGCCGGAGAAGAAGACTGCCTGATGAATCCCTTAGCCAAATTTTCATCCAAATATGCACAAAGCTCCGAAAGTTCAGACTCAGATAACGGATATACTCGTCCAAAAGGGATTTGAGCCCCTGGAAGAAGGTTAATAGGACAATCATAAATACGATGAGGAGGCAACCTGTCGGCCCCTTTTTTATTGAAAACGTCCGAAAATTCCCAATATGCCTAAGGAAGAAGATTTTGGATCTCGGAGACAGGAGATAAGGAGCACACACCATTAGAAGGGAGGATACATTGGGAACGACAAAAGTTAGAAAGAAAAGTTACTTCGCCAGTTGCCCAGTTAATAGACGGATTGTGTTTCTGCAACCACGGTAATCCCAGGATGATAGGGAATAAAGGGGAAGAAACCACATCAAAGTTCATGAATTCAGCATGCCCTTTATTTAACAAAACGAAAAGTGAGATAGTCTCTCGCACTACAGGGCCAGAAGTAATCAGAGAACCATCTGCCGCACGAAGAGCTATAGGATTCTTCTTGGACTGGAGCGGAATCTGGAATTGCAATGCCACTTTATTGTCCAAGAAACAACCGCTTGCCCCAGAGTCAAGGATTGCTTTGAGTTCGACCCTCTTGTCTCCCCACTGTAACGATAAAGAGATAGTCAGGAGAGGCATAGGAACATGACACCCAGAAAAGTCCTTTTCAAAAATCCTCTTACCCGTTGGACGGGTCGGACAACCACGAAGCAGATGACCAGCTTGTCCGCAATAGAGGCAGAGGTTAAGTCTGCGACGTCTAATACGCTCCTCAGGTGTTAATGCAGACCTTATAGCACCAATCTGCATGGGCTCCGGAGCCATGTTGAAGGTGGACGAAGAAGCAACCGGAGAACTTATGGAGGGCATTCGGACAGGAGGAGGAGCGGACGGTAACAACCAAGTCTGAGGAGAGAGTCCTGCTTTCTCAGCCTTTTCTTCTTCCTGGCGCTCCCTGAGCCTCCGATCTAGTTGTATGGAGATGAGGATGAGATCTTCCAAACTATCCGGGATGCCAGTACGAGCTAACTCATTTTTTAACTCAGAAGAAAGTCCAAAACGGTACTGGTTTTTCAAGGCAGCTGGGTTCCACTCCGTATCATCCGCCCATTGCCGGAATTCCAGCGTATAATCTTCCGCAGGACGGTCCCCTTGCTTCAGAGCGCGCAGGGCAGCCTCAGCAGTGGTGGCTCTGTGAGGATCATCGAAGATAACCGCGTCAAAAAAGGAATCTACTGTGGCTAGTACAGGACTCTGACGATCCATGAGGCGGAACGCCCAGGTCTGTGGCTCGCCTGTGAGAAAAGAAATGATGACCCCAACCCGGATTTGCTCAGTGGGATACATGTGGGGTTTAAGAGAAAATAATAGCTTACAATTGCTCCTGAAGTTCCGGAACACCTTTCGATCCCCAGCAAACTTTTCCGGAAAGGCAACTTTAGGTTCGGAGATTTCCGAGGTGATCACCTGAACCTCTGTAGGAGCTGGAGGGGGAGCAGCCGTGGAAGGAAGAACAGGTGGCGGATGAGCTCTGATATGCTCCTGCAACTGCGAATAGCCACTTTGCAACTCCCGAACTGCTTGTGTAAGGGAGGACAGCTGTTGGGTTAACACGGCAAATGGAGACGCTCCCTCAGCTGGATCCATCCTAGGGCCTGGTTATACTGTCAAGCTTACCAGTATGATCCAGTCGTAGAAGGAGCTTGAGCCGTAGATAGTGAACCCACAAGCGCCTCACACAACCGCTACCCACCTGGAGTGGAACAGGGAGCAGGGTTGTGGAGAGTAGCCAATGAGACGATCAGCGAAGGTACAAGAGGATTAGGCAGAATCGTGGTCAGGAGGTCCGAGGTCAAAAGGCAGGCAGCGAGGTTCGTAAACGGTGAGACAGGCCGAAGGGTCGAGACAGGCAGCAGAAATCGTAATCCGGAAACAGGCAAAGGTCAACAACAGGAAATCACAAGTAAAGAGACGCTAGGGTTTCAGTTAAACAACCTAATAACCAGGCAATGCATCTCAAACAGAACCAGGTTTAAATAATGTCAATTTGGCGCCAACTGGCGTCATTCCGCTGGCGTCGCCGTACTGACCTCGCGTCCGCGTCTTTGCGTCGCCAGCGCCCAGCGTCACGCGCCGACGCGCACTAACGCGCCCGCGCCTGCGCCGGAAAGAACGCAGACCCGAACGTCCAGGAAATCGAAACGTTGAGGCCGGTTTCAAAAGTGCTGTATGAAACACTGGATGAATGTGCCAGGATGCCGGAAATTTAAGCTGGAACGCCACAGAATTAATTTGACGAATGATGGGAAAAGGGCCCAAGAAACGTTGACCCAACTTCCTACTGGGACAGGAAAGCTTGAGGTTAACAGTTGACAGCCACACCAGGTCGCCCACCTTGAATTTTGGATCCCCTCTTCGTCCTCGATCAGCATATGCTTTGAAACCTTGTTGAGCCCGCTTCATGTTCTCTTGAAGTTTCTGAAAATTATTAGATAAGAAAGTTAATCGGTCCTTAACTGCAGGAACCAAAATATCAGAAACAATGGCAGAGGGAAAAGTGACTGGATGAAGACCATAGTTTGCGAAGAAAGGGGACTGTCGGATGGAGGAATGATGAGCATTATTGTAAGCGAACTCCGCAAGAGGAAGAAGATTAACCCAGTCATCTTGGAGGTACGAAGAATAACATCTTAAATACTGCTCCAGGGTCTGGTTGGTTCGCTCGGTCTGGCCATTGGATTGGGGATGAAAAGCGGAAGACAGGGACACCGAAATCTTGAGTGCTCCACACAAAGATTTCCAAAACTGCGACGTGAACTGTGGACCCCGATCGGACACCACCTCATCTGGAAGACCATGGAGCCTTACTACTTCCTTAATAAAGGTATCAGCAGTCTCAGAGGCAGAAGGAAGTTTTGGTAAAGCCTTAAAATGAGCCATCTTAGTTAAACGGTCAACAAAAACAGCAATGGTGGAACAATCACATGATAATGGTAACTCGGAAATAAAGTCCAAAGAAACTGACCCCCACGGACGAGAAGGCACTGGTAGAGGTTGAAGAAGGCCAATAGGTCTAGAATGAGAGTCCTTGGATCTGGTGCAAACCTCACATGATGAGACAAACTTGAAACAGTCTTTAGCCATCCCAGGCCACCAAAACAATCTCTTGGCCAAAATGATAGTCTTTTTGACACCTGGATGACCCGCCAGCTTGGAGTCATGAATATTCTTAAGGACCTCTAGACGCATTTGTTCAGGAACAAAAATCTTGCCTTGATAAAGAAGAAACCCATCCTTGGGAACAAGTGACGATTCGGAAACGTTTAAAGATGCATCTTTAATTCCATCTACCAAAGTAGACTGCAACAAGAGGAAATTATCAGAGCTTAAAATCGTCTCAGGAACCAGAGGAACCTCATCTTCAGGAGAGAACATTCGAGATAAGGCATCTGCCTTAACATTCTTTGACCCAGGTCGATAAGTAAGAGGAAATAAATCGCATGAAGAACAAAGCCCACCTTGCTTGTCTAAGTCTCAACCTATTAGCAGAACGTAGATACTCCAGATTTCTATGATCTGTAAAGATGAGAATCGGATGTTTAGATCCCTCAAGAAGATACCTCCACTCTTCAAGCGCCAGCTTAATAGCAAGTAATTCACGGTCAGCTACATCATAATTACACTCGCTGTTGGCCAATTTACGGGAAAAAAAAGCAACAGGATGAAGATCTTCTTGAACCCCAGTTCTCTGTGACAGGACAGCACCCACTGCGAGTTCCGAGGCGTCAACTTCCAAGGTGAAAGGAAGAGAAACATCTGGATGGTGAAGAATTGGACCAGAAGTGAAAAGTTTCTTCAGTTTCTCAAAAGCCCCCTGAGCCTGAGATGACCAACAAAACTTTTGATTACTACGAGTCAGCTCAGTGATTGGAAGAATAACTTGAGAAAAGTTCTTTATAAATTTCCTGTAAAAGTTTGCAGAACCGATGAAGCGTTGGACAGATTTTTTAGATGATGGAATTGGCCAATCAAGATTTGCAGAGATCTTCCTGGAGTCCATCTGGATTCCCTGAGGAGAAATGAAGAAACCCAAAAAATCTACAGAAGTTTGTTCGAACACACATTTTTTCGATCTTAGCATAAAGCTGATGAGTGCGCAGGCGAATCAGGAACTTCTTCAAATGTAACCTGTGCTCTTCCAAAGAATTAGAAAAAATAAGAATGTCATCTAAATAAATAATGACGAAAATATCAAGAAAGTCCCTGAAGACATCGTTAACGAAGTGCTGAAATGTTGCAGGGGCGTTACAAAGACCAAAGGGCATGACCAAATATTCAAAATGTCCGTAACGAGTGTGAAAGGCCGTCTTCCATTCATCCCCTTCCCTTATTCTGACTAGGTTATATGCACCCCGAAGATCCAATTTAGAAAAGATTTTAGCCTCAGCCAGGCGTTGGAAAAGTTCTGGAATGAGAGGAAGTGGATTCCGATTCTTGACTGTAATTTTGTTCAGATCCCGGTAGTCAATACACGGCCTTAAAGAATGATCTTTCTTTTCAACAAAGAAAATTCCAGCTCCTGCCGGAGAAGAAGACTGCCTGATGAATCCCTTAGCCAAATTTTCATCCAAATATGCACAAAGCTCCGAAAGTTCAGACTCAGATAACGGATATACTCGTCCAAAAGGGATTTGAGCCCCTGGAAGAAGGTTAATAGGACAATCATAAATACGATGAGGAGGCAACCTGTCGGCCCCTTTTTTATTGAAAACGTCCGAAAAATTCCCAATATGCCTAAGGAAGAAGATTTTGGATCTCGGAGACAGGAGATAAGGAGCACACACCATTAGAAGGGAGGATACATTGGGAACGACAAAAGTTAGAAAGAAAAGTTACTTCGCCAGTTGCCCAGTTAATAGACGGATTGTGTTTCTGCAACCACGGTAATCCCAGGATGATAGGGAATAAAGGGGAAGAAACCACATCAAAGTTCATGAATTCAGCATGCCCTTTATTTAACAAAACGAAAAGTGAGATAGTCTCTCGCACTACAGGGCCAGAAGTAATCAGAGAACCATCTGCCACACGAAGAGCTATAGGATTCTTCTTGGACTGGAGCGGAATCTGGAATTGCAATGCCACTTTATTGTCCAAGAAACAACCGCTTGCCCCAGAGTCAAGGATTGCTTGGAGTTCGACCCTCTTGTCTCCCCACTGTAACGATAAAGAGATAGTCAGGAGAGGCATAGGAACATGACACCCAGAAAAGTCCTTTTCAAAAATCCTCTTACCCGTTGGACGGGTCGGACAACCACGAAGCAGATGACCAGCTTGTCCGCAATAGAGGCAGAGGTTAAGTCTGCGACGTCTAATACGCTCCTCAGGTGTTAATGCAGACCTTATAGCACCAATCTGCATGGGCTCCGGAGCCATGTTAAAGGTGGACGAAGAAGCAACCGGAGAACTTATGGAGGGCATTCGGACAGGAGGAGGAGCGGACGGTAACAACCAAGTCTGAGGAGAGAGTCCTGCTTTCTCAGCCTTTTCTTCTTCCTGGCGCTCCCTGAGCCTCCGATCTAGTTGTATGGAGATGAGGATGAGATCTTCCAAACTATCCGGGATGCCAGTACGAGCTAACTCATTTTTTAACTCAGAAGAAAGTCCAAAACGGTACTGGTTTTTCAAGGCAGCTGGCATCCGCCCATTGCCGGAATTCCAGCGTATAATCTTCCACAGGACGGTCCCCTTGCTTCAGAGCGCGCAGGGCAGCCTCAGCAGTGGTGGCTCTGTGAGGATCATCGAAGATAACCGCGTCAAAAAAGGAATCTACTGTGGCTAGTACGGGACTCTGACGATCCATGAGGCGGAACGCCCAGGTCTGTGGCTCGCCTGTGAGAAAAGAAATGATGACCCCAACCCGGATTTGCTCAGTGGGATACATGTGGGGTTTAAGAGAAAATAATAGCTTACAATTGCTCCTGAAGTTCCGGAACACCTTTCGATCCCCAGCGAACTTTTCCGGAAAGGCAACTTTAGGTTCGGAGATTTCCGAGGTGATCACCTGAACCTCTGTAGGAGCTGGAGGGGGAGCAGCCGTGGAAGGAAGAACAGGTGGCGGATGAGCTCTGATATGCTCCTGCAACTGCGAATAGCCACTTTGCAACTCCTGAACTGCTTGTGTAAGGGAGGACAGCTGTTGGGTTAACACGGCAAATGGAGACGCTCCCTCAGCTGGATCCATCCTAGGGCCTGGTTATACTGTCAAGCTTACCAGTATGATCCAGTCGTAGAAGGAGCTTGAGCCGTAGATAGTGAACCCACAAGCGCCTCACACAACCGCTACCCACCTGGAGTGGAACAGGGAGCAGGGTTGTGGAGAGTAGCCAATGAGACGATCAGCGAAGGTACAAGAGGATTAGGCAGAATCGTGGTCAGGAGGTCCGAGGTCAAAAGGCAGGCAGCGAGGTTCGTAAACGGTGAGACAGGCAGCAGAAATCGTAATCCGGAAACAGGCAAAGGTCAACAACAGGAAATCACAAGTAAAGAGACGCTAGGGTTTCAGTTAAACAACCTAATAACCAGGCAATGCATCTCAAACAGAACCAGGTTTAAATAATTAATTCAATTTGGCGCCAACTGGCGTCATTCCGCCGGTGTCGCACTGACGTCACGTCCGTCTCAGGCGTCCGCGTCTTTGCGTCGGCGACCATCGCCGGCGCCTCCGCGCCCGTGACCGTCGCCAGCGCCCAGCGTCACGCGCCGACGCGCACTAACGCGCCCGCGCCGGAAAGAACGCAGACCCGAATCCTCACAGGTAACATTTAATGTACATTCATATGCTAAAATTCATTTTTTAGTGTCAGTATCACTTTAAGTCACTACTAGCATAAATAAATAAGCAACGGCAAACAGAAAGAGGAAGAATCGAAATGCACAGAGACTGTGGACCTATTAAATTTGTCAGACTCTGCTCTATTACATATCAGTAGTGTTGAGTTTGACTCTTGACGCAATGTTGCAGTAGTTGGCTACCTTCATATAAAATTTACATTTACAAATACAGTAGAACCCCACAATTTTTTTTTTCAAAAATGTTTTTATTTGTTTTTCCAGAATACAAATAAAAGAAATTAAAACAAAATCATGACCAAAGAAAAAAAAAAAAAAAAAGGTAAATAAGATAACAATACTTTGTCAAGGGTAGAACAAAGGAGTAGAAAGCAAGAGCCATAGTAAGCATTCCCTGCCGTTGTCAAGTGACCAGGAAAGAATGGACCAGAGAAATACATTGCCATCTATATGTGATGAAGAACGACCCAGCATATCGTCAATTACCAACAGTAGGGAGAAGTAGGAAAAGGTCCGTACTCACAGAGAGCCTGTTAATAGTCGATTAGAACCCCACATTTACATGCCCAGAAATTGTTTCCCGAAAACTATTCCAATTATTTGTGGTTCGGGGCAAGTAAGCACTGTTCACATTTTCCCACATGAAATTTATGTTGATTTTCTGTGGTCTATTTTTTTAATCGAATTTGGCCAAATTCGGTCGAACTTGGATTCGAAGTAAAAAGTTTGACTTTGAAAATCGAAGTACCGTCTCTTTAAAAAAGTTCGACTTCGACACTTCGCCACCTTAAACTGCCAAATTGCAATGTTAGCCTATGGGGACCTTCTAGAACCTATAGCCAAGATTTGACTAAGTTTTTAGAAGTCGAAAGGAAAATCGTTCGTTCGATCGATCAATGAAATTGTTCGAATCGTTGGATTAGAAGGATTTCATCGTATGATTGAACAATTTGGTGGTGGCGGCAAAGTGTCGAAGTCAAACTTTTTTAAAGAGACAGTACTTCAATTTTCGAAGTCTTACTTTTTACTTCGAATCAAAGTCGAATTTGGCCTATTCGATGGTCGAAGTACCCAAAAAATAGTTCGAAATTCGAAGTTTTTAACTTCGAAAATTCAATTCAACCCTTAGTAAATCTGCCCCGAAATGTTTATTTGGTGCATGATCATGCTGCAATCATACATGTATCCAAAATTCATAAAAAAATCAACTATACAAAAAGGACAGAGGCACCTCACAGCTTAATTGCCCCTGATCTATTCTCTACTTTAAAATGAATATTAGCTCTTACCGTTTTCTGCCCGGGAGGTGGTCCGGTGGGGCCGCATCGGTAGTGCACTAGAAAAGCATATTTTTTGTTTTTTAAACTAGAAATCGAGTGGCTTCTCAGCACTGCCGCCTGAGGCGAGCTTCTGGCTCCAATCTACATCTTTCAGACATAGCTGTCATCTATTCATTTTAGTATAAAAAAAAGTAGGGGTTAATTTCTTCTCCTTCAGGGACTGCAGGTCTAATTTCAGTAATAAAAATATGAATGACAGATTCTGTATTGCAACAGCCATAACAATTTTCCTAGAACCTTCATGGAGAATGGGTAGAAAAATTGCTTAACTGTCTAAAATATTGTTATGTTTATGAGGGGCACAGCATTTGCACACACAGCTATTTATTTAATTAAAATATTTGTTTTTAAGAAGAAATAATGGCTATGGCAATAATGATAACTTCCAAAAAAAGATATCTATGCATACAGAATCTATTTAAATGAATAAGTTTGAATTTTATTTCATAATAATTTTTTGTAGCAAAGCTTTGCAAGTTTAGCAACTCCTTTTTGAAATCGCTACGCAGATGAAGAAATCTGAATTTTAAGTCAGGAAACCGCATATATGTATGTCATATTATTTTAATAAAGGAGAGAACAGTATACAATCTTGAAATCTATACATTATATGAAATAATTTTTTCCAGTTAAATTAATGAGAACAATTAAATCTTTGTCCATGGTAACTTTCCTTCTGTTATTAACAGTAGCAAACTTAATTTGTTTCTGAAGATTACTTCTAGATTGGGGAGTGTTATGGGAGTTCATTGAAAGGAACATTAACCAAAAACAGCAAGTTGGATAAATGTTGTGCCAAGGGAGCAAAAAGAAAATAAGATTTTGAATAATGATGGCAGAAATCAAATGGAGTTGAACAGAAGCCAGAGGACAACTGCAGGTGTCAAAAGAAAAGAATTATTACAGAGAAGAAAGCTAATTGCAATTAATGCAATTGTAAGAAAAGAAATGTGCTCCAAAGGGAGCTGCATACTTAAGTTCTGGCACTTTCACTTTTTTGTAGCTTTCCCATGGTCTTCACATAGTTATAATTAATTATTTCCTTCCCTTGATGTTGTTTTTTGTCAAAGCATCACATTCTTTTAAGTTAGACTCTTTTAGAACATGTTGCCCTGGGGTAGAAGAAAAGTGTAATTGATTTTGTCGTCTTTGTGGCAGCAAAATCCCTAGTATCTAATATAAGAAAAAAGATTAAAAAAAAGTCTTAAAAAAAAGTCTTACTATTTTTATAGAACTTTCACTGATCATCTTGAATAATGACAGAATTCGATTTTTCAAATTAATAATCAAATAGACTTTATATCATCCATATTTTATATTATAAGAAATCAGAATATTAAAGGGTTTTTGTTCTAAAGATAAAATAATACTGAGGCAACAGTTTCTGTGAAAGATGCCTGTTCAACAATTAGAACACGCATTGGAATAATATATGCTGTATATATTTTCCTTATAGTTTTCTCTTTTTAATTGTGCTTGATTTTGTAACATTTTTCATTGGGGATAACACTATACAAAATGAAAATGAAAAGCAGCCGTTGCAATCAAAGACATTGATTTTAGTGCAAGAGAAAACCAACTCACATGTTATGCATATGTTTTTTTTTGTTTACAAACTGTTGTTAGCACTGCTGTATTACACTGTGGGCAGGGCTAGATTTAGTGGGCAGGCGCCCTGAGGCCACGTGGTAGTGGCCGCTGGGTCCTAGTGGCTGCCCGTATACTCCGCTCTGGTGCGAGCGCTGGGGAGTGGTGCTCCCCGGTAAGCGCCTGGGCGGCATGCCGCCCCTATTACTCTGCCACCCTAGGCCTGGGCTTTCGTGGCCTTGCCACAAATCCAGGCCTGACTGTGGAATATGGTAACCAATTTGTATACCTCTTATAGTATGGTGTCAACATTGGATTACTTATTTGCTTTGTTTTTTGGACAGGCAATTGTGATACCAAGCCTGTAACAGATGATCTGCACTTTTTAGCATGAGTACATATGTTTCTACCTTTACTATGTAGCCATAGGGGCAGCCACTCAAATGTGAAAAAGGCACAGGATATACAGCAGATAACCGATAAGCTCTGTAGTATACAATGGGATTCTTCAGAATGTATCTGCTAACTACAGTGTATCCTGTGCTTGAATGGCTACCCCCATGGCTACACAGCAGCTTGTTTATATAAACTATAGTAGACTTTCTATAGCAAGCAAGCCCCCATGGCTATATAGCAGCTTGTTTATATAAACTATAGTAGACTTTCTATAGCAAGTATAACCTTAATATAGTTACTTTCTCTTTAAATAGCAATTAACCCTTGGCAATCCAGGGGCCCTGAGTCCCTTTTGCAAATGAAAAGTACTGGGAACTGGGATTTACAGTGCAGTGCCTCTGCCTATGGAACACGGAGTATCACACCTCAGGGGGTTCTACTAGCAAAAATAAAACACACAGTTTGCAAATGAAACAAATATAAACTTTATATAAAACAGTAGTGAAAGAACTTGGGCAATCTAATACACAATGCACTCCTGCACTGGGGACATGTGGGACCTACCTATCTCACTATTAGGTACCTGAATGTTTCTCCAACACAGTCCTTTTTATTATCAAAGGCCCAATCCTCTGGAAGGGGTTAATAACCACACAGTTCAGTTCAAATAGAATGTCCCTTCCCCAGAGCTCTTATACCCCATGTAGTGCTATCTTTCCCAAAAGTACCTCTCCCTTTGGTACTTAGCAGCCCCTCCCAAGTAGCAGGTAAATGCACAAGACCTGCCCTCAAATTGGGGCCCCACATTTGTATCCTTGCCAGTATCCTCCCTTGAGTGACTCACTCACTGGGGTGCTGGGGTGCTTACAGAGGCAGTTACACTGGAGATTACAGGCAGCTCTGCAGCAGGATCAATGGATTTCACCAGTGACACCTTTCTCTTACTATGTCTCTAGCAGCTTGGCAGGGAACAGAATGTGCTCTCTCTGTACTTATACAGATACAACCGCTTGGACAGTCTCACAAAAACTGGTTCTGGCTGGATTTTGCAGCATACAACCCCTGTTAAGCTTTGTTGGAGACCCTGCACAAATGGCTCCAAAGTCAGTCAGGCACTCCCTCTCTCCCAAGAATGCACTGGGGCGCCCAGCCAATCGGATGGCTCTCCAGCCTGTAACTAGGCTGGATGATGTCACAGACAGATAAACAGGAGAATTATAAATGTAAACTGGTAATACAGTGGCATAACTATAGAGGAATACATTGATTAAAGGTGTATTGGGAGACCTAGTTCTCCAACTTGGTAATATAATGGTGTGAGTTATAGTTCTCCAACCAAATCGGAGAACTATAACTCACACCATAATACTCCCAAGTTTGAGAACTGTAACTCACACCAATTTTGCTCTACATAATTGTTGTTGCAAGACTGGCGAAATCATTCAATACCACCTAGAAGATTTGGAAAATTCCTATTACTGTGATTTTAGGTGACCACCTACCTGAATCATTTTGAAAAATCTTTTTATGTATTTATATTGTTGTATGTTGGGTTCCTGGCCAGCCAGGTTTTGAATGAGATTTTTTTAAAGCAAAATAAAATTGTTATACATTCAGATTAATTTGGTCTCCAAATACACCTTAAATCAATTTATTACTGTTTTCTTACCTTGAATCCCCAAGATCCTTTTAAAGGATATGTTCCAGACGAATTAAAGAGATTTCTCCTTAATGCCACATTACCTCAATTAATAACTATAGAGGAAGCTGACCCCTTGGATTCGAGGGGCTGGGGAAAATGGGTCCTGGACCGTGAAGTCTGCTTCCTCTGCACTGTTCGAATCACCTTCCCCTCCGCTCTTTTGTTTCTTCTAATTGACGTGCCTATGCGAGCTCATGGTGGTGGGTTGCGGGCAAGAGCAGCTTTGTGCACCGGGCCCTTCTAAATTTTTTTGGCATGGTCTTGTTATGCCCCTGTGGTAATAGACTATTAAAAACCAATCACTGGTTGAAATTGACAACCACAATTGTGCACCTGTGTTAGCAGATGAGCCATAAAATCTTTTCATGTCATTTGTTGGACTTCAGTGACTCTAAAAATATGAATTATCATTAGAGATGTCGCGAACTGTTCGCCGGCGAACTTGTTCGCGCGAACATCGGGTGTTCGCGCTCGCCGGAAGTTCGCGAACGTCGCGCGACGTTCGCCATTTTGGGTTCGCCATTGTTGGCGCTTTTTTTTGCCCTCTCACCCCAGACCAGCAGGTACATGGCAGCCAATCAGGAAGCTCTCCCCTGGACCACTCCCCTTCCCTATAAAAACCGAAGCCCTGCAGCGTTTTTTCACTCTGCCTGTGTGTGCTGAAGAGATAGTGTAGGGAGAGAGCTGCTGCCTGTTAGTGATTTCAGGGACAGTTGAAAGTTTGCTGGCTAGTAATCGTTTTGATACTGCTCTGTTATTGGAGGGACAGAAGTCTGCAGGGGTTTGAGGGACATTTAAGCTTAGGTAGCTTTGCTGGCTAGTAATCTACCTTCTACTGCAGTGCTCTGTATGTAGCTGCAGTGGGCAGCTGTCCTGCTTCTGATCTCATCTGCTGACTGCTGCAATAACAGTAGTCCTTGTAAGGACTGCTTTTATTTATTTTTTTGTTGTTTTACTACTACTACTACTACTACTATAAGAGCCCAGTGCTATTAGTCTAGCAGTGTTGGGGAGTGGGACTGGTGTGCTAATCTGCTGCTCCTAGTAGTTCAGCAGCACCAACTTTAATTTTTTTTTTTAATATTCATTTTTTTTTATTTTACTTTTTTTTATTTTACTACCGCTGTAGTAGTGTATAAGTTGACCTTTTAGGCATTATTTGCCCTGTAGGCATTATTTGCACACTGTTTTCTTCAACCCGCCATCTAGCTGTGTGACCTTGTTCACATTCTGTCTAAATATCCATAATATTACCGTCTCCAGAAAAAACACCGGAGTGACTTTTTTCAAGCAGCCATAATATATTTTACGTAATCCGTATCCACCGCTGTAGTAGTGTATACGTTGACCTTGTAGGCATTATTTGCACACTGTTTTCTTCAACCCGCCATCTAGCTGTGTGACCTTGTTCACATTCTGTCTAAATATCCATAATATTATCGTCTCTAGAAAAACCACTTGAGTTACTTTTTTTCAAGCAGCATTCATATATTTTACGTAATCCGTATCCACCGCTGTAGTAGTGTATACGTTGACCTTGTAGGCATTATTTGCACAGTGTTTTCTTCAACCCGCCATCTAGCTGTGTGACCTTGTTCACATTCTGTCTAAATATCCATAATATTACCGTCTCCAGAAAAAACACCGGAGTGACTTTTTTCAAGCAGCCATAATATATTTTACGTAATCCGTATCCACCGCTGTAGTAGTGTATACGTTGACCTTGTAGGCATTATTTGCACACTGTTTTCTTCAACCCGCCATCTAGCTGTGTGTATTATCGTTTCCAGAAAAACCAACTGAGTTTTTGTTGTTGTTGTTGTTTTTTTAAAAATAATGCCAGGCAAAGGCAGGCCGCCACGCAGAGGCCGTGCTAGGGGCCGTGCTGCTATGCAATCCTGTGGCCCTAGCAAATTGCCCAGTTTTAAAAAGCCAATGACCCTGAACTCCCAAAATGCTGAAGAGGTAGTTGACTGGCTTACACAGCACACCCCATCCTCTACCGTTTCTAACTTTACCACAACATCCTCCTCATCCTCCACTGCTATGGCCACCCCACGTAACACTTCCTCCACCACCGGTGCCCCTTCTTCACTGGGGTCAGAGGAGTTATTTTCCCATGAGTTTCTTGAACTGAGTAATGCGCAACCATTATTGCCAGAAGAAGATGAAGGAGATGAGGACCTTACACCAGATTTAATTCTGGCAGAGAACACGATAGAGATGGACATAATGAGTGATGAGGAGGAGGTCCCCGCTGCTGCTTCCTTCTGTGATGTGTCAGAAGAAATTGATGCATCTGAGGAGAATGATGATGAGGAGATTGATGTTTTGTGGGTGCCTAGTAGAAGAGAGCAAGAGGAGGGTAGTTCAGATGGAGAGACGGAGAGTCAGAGAGGCAGTAGGAGAATAAGACTTAGAAGAAGCAGGGAGGACAGCCTGCAGGGATCAGTAGGGCAACAACATGTATCGGCACCTGTGTTCAGCCGGCCAACGCACCCGCCATTGCCGCCAATACCGCCAACTCCGCCAACTTCTACTGTTACCGCCAGATCGCACACTTCCAAAAAGTCAGCAGTGTGGGATTTTTTTAATGTGTGTGCCTCTGACAAAAGCATTGTAATTTGCAATGAGTGCAGTCAGAAACTGAGCCTTGGTAAGCCCAACAGCCACATAGGTACAACTTCTATGCGAAGGCACATGAGCGGCAAGCACAAAGCACTTTGGGAGCAACACCTCAAAGGCAACAGGCAAACTAAAAGCCACACTCCTTCTGGTCCAGCATCTTACTGCTCTACCTCTGCTCTCCTTGACCCGTCTGAACCACCCTCCACTCCGCCTTCCACCTTGACCACCTGTTCCCATTCCCAGTCATCTGCCACCAGCCAAGTTTCTGTGAAGGCCATGTTTGAGCGTAAGAAGCCAATGTCTGACTGTCACCCCCTTGCCCGGCGTCTGACAGCTGGCTTGTCTGCACTCTTAGCCCGCCAGCTTTTACCATACCAGCTGGTGGACTCTGAGGCCTTCCGCAAATTTGTAGCAATTGGGACACCGCAGTGGAAGGTACCCAGCCGCAATTTTTTTTCTAAAAAGGGAATACCACACCTGTACCAACATGTGCAGAGCCAAGTTACCGCATCTCTGTCACTTAGTGTTGGGCCAAAGGTCCATATGACTACTGACGCATGGTCCTCCAAGCATGGTCAGGGCAGGTATGTCACCTACACTGCCCACTGGGTGAACTTGGTAATGGCTGGGAAGCAGGGAATGGGTAGCTCAACAACAACAGTGGAGTTGGTGTCACCACCACGGATTGCACGCGGTTCTGCCACCACCTCTACTCCTCCATCGCTCTCTACCTCGTCTTCTTCTTCTTCTTACTCTGCTGCTGGGTCCTCCTTCTCCTCCTCCACACCTGTGCACCCCCAGCTCCCCCTAGGCTATTCGACGTGCCAGGTACGCCGTTGTCACGCTGTCTTGGGGATGACGTGCCTGGAAAGCAAAAACCATACCGGATCTGTACTCCTGTCATCTCTGCAGTCACAGGCCGATCGGTGGCTGACCCCACACCAACTGCAGATCGGAAAAGTGGTGTGTGACAATGGAAGCAATCTGTTGGCAGCGTTGAGACTAGGCAATTTAACACATGTGCCCTGCATGGCACATGTGTTAAATTTAATAGTCCAACGTTTTGTCTCCAAGTACCCAGGATTCCAGGACGTTCTCACCCAGTCCAGAAAGGTGTCGGCCCATTTCAGACGTTCCTACACAGCCATGGCACGCCTTGCTGACATTCAGCAGCGCTACAACATGCCAGTCAGGCGTTTGATTTCTGACAGCCAGACTCGCTGGAATTCAACGCTCCTTATGTTGGAACGTCTGCTGCAACAACAAAGGGCCGTCAACGAGTACCTTTTTGAACTGGGTGGTAGGACTGGATCTGCACAGCTGGGGATTTTTTTCCCCCGTTACTGGGTGCTTATGCGCGATGCCTGCAGGCTCATGCGACCTTTTGAAGAGGTGACAAATATGGTCAGTCGCACCGAAGGCACCATCAGCGACCTAATACCCTTCGCTTTCTTCCTGGAGCGTGCCGTGCGACGAGTGACAGATGAGGCTGTAGACCAGCGTGACGAGGAGCTGGAAGCGCACGATTTCTGGTCGGAATCACCAGAACGAACCCAGGCACCTGCTGCAACGC
This sequence comes from Xenopus laevis, assembly GCF_017654675.1. Lineage (NCBI taxonomy): Eukaryota > Metazoa > Chordata > Amphibia > Anura > Pipidae > Xenopus > Xenopus laevis. The sequence continues at coordinate 80,305,175 of NC_054375.1, read as the reverse complement.
AGGGAGAGGTGCCAGAAGTGGAGTCAGAGGAGGAAGGTGGCTTTGTGGAGGAGGAGGAGGAGGACCAACAGGAGCAGGCTTCCCAGGGGGCTAGTGGTGACCTTTTGGGGACCCCTGGTCTTGTACGTGGCTGGGGGGAGGAGACCGTGGATGATGCAGTCCTTGATAATGAGGAAGCGGAGATGGATAGCTCTGCATCCAACCTTGTGAGAATGGGGTCTTTCATGCTGTCATGCCTGTTGAAGGACCCCCGTATCAAGAGGCTTAAGGAGAAGGACCTGTACTGGGTCGCAACGCTACTAGACCCTCGGTACAAGCATAAAGTGTCAGAAATGTTACCAACATACCACAAGTCCGAAAAGATGCGGCATTTACAAACCAGCCTGCAAAACATGTTGTACAATGCTTTTAAGGGTGATGTCACTTCAGGAACTCATCAACATTCCAGGGGCAGAGGTGCCAGTAATCCTGCCACGAGCACACCTGCAAGGACAAAGCCCTTTGGCCAGTCTGTAACGTCAGACATGCAAATGTTTTTCTGTCCAAGGCAGCGCCACAACCCTTCTGGATCCACCCTCAAAGAACGCCTCGACCGGCAGGTAGCGGACTACCTGGCATTAACTGCAGATATCGACACTCTGAGGAGCGATGAACCCCTGGACTACTGGGTGCGCAGGCTTGATCTGTGGCCAGAGCTGTCACAATTTGCCATGAACCTCTTGTCTTGCCCAGCCTCAAGTGTGCTCTCAGAAAGGACCTTCAGTGCAGCAGGAGGGATTGTAACTGAGAAGAGAACTCGCCTAGGTCACAAAAGTGTCGATTACCTGACCTTTATTAAAATGAATGAGGGGTGGATCTCGGAGGGTTACTGCACGCCGGAAGACTTGTTCTGACTTCTATGCAGCTGTCCTTCTCTTCAAGCCTCATGACTCCACACACAGCTGTCCTTTAGCGTCCTCCTCCTCCCTCCGCCACCGTTACAAACTAGGGTGCAAACCCTACTGGTTTAATTTTTTCTGGCCTCTGTGCTTCAGTGGCTGCAACCAAAAAAACTGGGCAAACAATGTCTACAAGGTCAACGTATGGCAAAAAATGACTATTTTCAGCATTTATATGGCATATTTTTTCTGGCAACTGTGCTTCAGTGGCTGCGTCCAAAAAAATGCATATTTTCTGCATTTATATGGCATAATTTTTCTGGCAACTGTGCTTCAGTGGCTGCGACCAAAAAAATGCATATTTTCTGCATTTATATGGCATAATTTTTCTGGCCTCTGTGCTTCAGTGGCTGCAACCAAAAAAATTTATATTTTCAGCATTTATATGGCATAATTTTTCTGGCCTCTGTGCTTCAGTGGCTGCAACCAAAAAAATTTATATTTTCAGCATTTATATGGCATAATTTTTCTGGCAACTGTGCTTCAGTGGCTGCGACCAAAAAAATTACTATTTTCAGCATTTATATGGCATATTTTTTCTGGCCTCTGTGCTTCAGTGGCTGCGGCCAAAAAAACTGGGCAAACAATGCCTACAAGGTCAACGACGTTGACCTTGTAGGCATTGTTTGCCCAGTTTTTTTGGCCGCAGCCACTGAAGCACAGAGGCCAGAAAAAATATGCCATATAAATGCTGAAAATAGTAATTTTTTGCCATACGTTGACTCAACGTATATGGCAAAAAATGACTATTTTCAGCATTTATATGGCATATTTTTTCTGGCAACTGTGCTTCAGTGGCTGCGACCAAAAAAATGCATATTTTCTGCATTTATATGGCATAATTTTTCTGGCCTCTGTGCTTCAGTGGCTGCAACCAAAAAAATTTATATTTTCAGCATTTATATGGCATAATTTTTCTGGCAACTGTGCTTCAGTGGCTGCGACCAAAAAAATGCATATTTTCTGCATTTATATGGCATAATTTTTCTGGCCTCTGTGCTTCAGTGGCTGCAACCAAAAAAATTTATATTTTCAGCATTTATATGGCATAATTTTTCTGGCAACTGTGCTTCAGTGGCTGCGTCCAAAAAAACTGGGCAAACAATGTCTACAAGGTCAACGTATGGCGAAAAATTACTATTTTCAGCATTTATATGGCATATTTTTTCTGGCAACTGTGCTTCAGTTGCTGCGTCCAAAAAAACTGGGCAAACAATGCCTACAAGGTCAACGTATGGCAGTTGTTTAAAGAGAACAGTAGATTACTAGCCAGCAAAGCTACCTAAGCTAAAATGTCCCTCAAATCCCTGCAGACTTCTGTCCCTCCAATACAGAGCAGTATCAAGCAGATTACTAGCCAGCAAGCTTACTATCATCTGTCCCTGAAATCACTAACAGCTCTCCCCCTACACTATCTCTTCCAAGCACACACAGGCAGATTTTTCAGATACATTTTTGCCCTTGATCCCCCTCTGGCATGCCACTGTCCAGGTCGTTGCACCCTTTAAACAACTTTAAAATCATTTTTCTGGCCAGAAATGTCTTTTCTAGATGTTAAAGTTCGCCTTCCCATTGAAGTCTATGGGGTTCGCGAACCGTTCGCGAACCGCTCGCATTTTTGCGCAAGTTCGCGAATATGTTCGCGAACTTTTTTTCCGACGTTCGCTACATCCCTAATTATCATATCCAATGACCATGTCTGATTATGTAGGATCACCCCTGATACAGGTACTACATACAAAGTATGTATTTCATCAGGTAGTTTGGCTTATTTTCACTATATTGCCCAACCATCTGGGTATATGTGCAACTTAAGGTGGCAGCTTTGACAAATCATCTTGAGATCTGATAAGTCTGGCCACAATGAATATTTTATTTGTTAAATCCCCCATTTGGCAGTATTTGGGCTGTCAGCAGGTGAGGAAGAGTTAGAGTTTCACTTCACTTATTGTTGGTCTCAGTAAATGGAATAATGCTTTTGCCTAGTCCGCTTGGCTGGAGTATATAGACGAGCATGGTTTGCTCTAATCGGCAGTAATTACTTCTCATATTAGATACATTTTCAGAAAACTATGGTAGAGTAACTAATAACACCAGATATATTTTCATAGCTTCTCTACATTATCATGTTTGCTGAGTAGTAGTGTCCGTAGCACAGTTTTATCCCAGTATCAATGTAAATACAGACAAGAACATCATCTGTATTTCATTTACTGTAAAACTGTTTGTGTGGCATAGAAAAGAAATAAGAATGTTAGCAGAAGCAAGTGTGAATAGTATAGTATAGAAAACATGTTTTGTCTGTAGCTTTGATGTTGGAAATACAGAAAAATCAAAGTCAGATGCCTCATTTAGCTTTGAGCCTAGTCTTTGCGATTCCTGCTAAGAGAAAATTTTGGCCATGCTACAACATGCATAAAGGCAAATTTCCTTATGCAAATTTTTTTCTGCAACAGTTTTGCTATAGTTTGTTGATTTAAACAGTTTGGCAATTTTTTTTCAATTTAACAGTAATTATTGTTATTATTAAAGGCATATTTGTGAATTGCAACAGTTTTTTATATTGTATAATATGCCAGGCAATAATATATTTAAAAAAATGCACAGGCAACTAATTAGAGAAATAGTTACAAATATGGGCAATTGCAGCATTATCTCTTTAAGTAGAATTAGAGGGTTATATAATAAAAGGCACTAAGTTTGCCCAGGAGCAGTAACCCGTAGCAACCAATCAGCAGGTAGCATTTACATTCACCTGTTTAAAAGAAAACATCTTATTGGTTAAAATGGGTTACTGTTCCTGGGCAAACTTACAGTAATGCATTTTATTACATATGAGCTTAGGTATTCAATAGATTTAGCTTCTTTCTCTGTCAATGCAACAAGATATTTTGTTTGCAAAAAATAGTGCCGAAAATGGGAATATTGAATATTAGACTGTTGTAATATGTCAATGTATCTGTCACAATTTTCACCCTAAATCCAGAACCAGTGCTAGGCTCCCTTGTCTCGGTTCTTGCTTCTGCCTTTAACAGCCGCCTTTCACTTCAGGAGTAGCCGTCAGCTAATGGGACGCCGCCAAGATGACACCTTAATAAGAGAGGAGCCAAGCAAAGGTTCTGGACGAGCAAAGGGTCACGGTCGTTAGCAAGGTTTTTGATGGAAAGTACAGTTCAAGAAGTTGACAAAGCCTACTCAGACAGGCTGGGTCGGTACAGGCGGAGTTAAAAAGAGTAGTCAGGCAGGCAAGGGTCAAAAACCAGCAGGGATCAGAATTGTCAGACGGGCTTAGGTCAGGATCAACGGAGTTCAGAATGGTCAGGCAGGCAAGGATCAGGATTACAGAGTTTCAGGATAGTCAGACAGGCAGGATCAGACTTGAATCAAATAGATATAATAAGCACACCCAGATACTAACACGAGTTTAGACCGAATAACAGACAATGAGTCAGAATTCAAAGCCCCTTTAAATACCTTTAAATCTCACACCACGGCTTGCGCGGCGCGCACCCTAAGGCAGATGGCGGGTCGTCCCCACTGGCCCACTAGAAAGCCAGGATGAGTGCTCTTTACAGTATCAAGAGGTTTAGAGAGAATAAGAAAAAAATATTACCTCATAAACCTTGTAACACGCAATAAAAAACTATACTGCAACATGGTAATGATGTAGTTATATATCTTTAAATATATTGCAACTAAATAAAGTAATGAATGTCCGTAACTACTGCTATTTAGATAAATCGGGTGCATGGTGTCATTCTCGGGTCAGGCATGGCATTACTTAGAAAACGGAAGGACATTAAGTTAAGTGTACAATATTATACCTTCACTTGTGTTGAGAGTTTGGCCATCTGGGAAATACATTGTATCAACCATAGGCCTTATTTAAAGAATATCTATCTGCACTTCTCCTATTTTGATTTGCCGAACAGTTGATATTAAGTTTTATATAGGTAACTACTCTGATCCATGCCAAAGATAGATACTAATGATCTTAGCAAAAATCTTGATAGATAATGGCATGGATCAATTATTCACCATGCCTGTTACTTACCTAATCTGAGGCTTAAGGCCACTATGGAGAGACATTAACGAAAGTATAATTCTACTATCTTGAATGTGTAGGACACCCTGTGCTCTCCAAAAGTAAGGAAACTGCTCCTTATCAATCTGTAAACATGTAGAACATGCAGAACTGTCAACCCCTGTATTTTTGGGGGAGTTACCAGATTTTGCGCTCGGTAACTCATAAGCATTCCTCTGATTTCTGGCGATTTTTCATGATTTCTGATCATTTGATGTGTTAAGCTTACATCAAGATTTTTTTTTGAATACTTCCATGGCAACTTCCATGGCAACTGCTCTGATATCTTTTAGCACCTGTAACATTCTTATGCCTGTAATGTTTTATTAGACTTCAAAATGTTGTTTAGAATCTATATACAACAGCAATTTAACCTGATTGATGAATTAAAGAATTTAATAGTAACAAAGTGCATGACTTGTTACTAATCTATTCTTCTTACTTTGTGAGCATACTTTTTATAGTTTGCTAAAAGAATTAAGGATCTGTGGTTGCTTCATAATGAGTTGTTTTTCAATTATGATATGCTAATCTAGAGTGTAATATGCATTCTAATTTACAAGGTATGTGTTCTTCTTTATAAAATATTAATATATTATAATTCACCTGAATATTAATTTAAATGTGTCATTTTTTTGTCTGTGCAGACATTTAGGGGGTAATTTATTAAAGGTTTCCTTTGTTTTTCCAGAAAAATTCTAGTTTTTCTAGTGTAGATCCATTAAAACTCACATTTTTCAGGACTATAAAAAAACTGGAGATTTATTATGCCCCGAAGTTGCTAAAAGCCAGAATCCGAAAATACTCCAGCTAAAACCTAAAAGTCAGTGGCAGAAGTCCCTTGAACCATTTGAAGATGTTTTTTACCTTCATGATTTTCGAGTTTTTAAAGGTAATTTTTGCTTGAAAACTCTATCAATTTGGGTCTTTTACATTCAGGTTTTTTCATAAATAGGCAAACATTCGAGTTGTGAGTTTATTCGAGGTAGAAAAAACTTCACAAACTCAACCTTTGAAAAATAACCCCCTTATAAACAGACCTAGTGATAATATATTTTCCATTTAAATAAGCACAAGAGAGTATTTACTGTCTGTGATCACTATTTACGTTAACAGGAATTATTCTAACCAGTAATGGACTCAGCAGGCATTAAAAATGTTCTATGTATATTTATGATGCGTAGTCCTATGCCTAAGAGATATGCAAATGCTATTGCTTGGAAAACCCAAGTTTTGCTATTGTTTCTGTGTATGGGATGGTTTGTTCTATTATACAGGTATGAACCTGTTATCCATCTCCTATAGACTCCATTTTGTCTAAATAATACTGGATAACAGATCCCATACCTGTATTTATAAATACATGAGGCCATTTATGACCACATGTACAGTTTTGCTAAAGCAAATTCAAATATTCATTAAGGATACTCACATTTAAGCACAATACTTGCACTTCTGCATAGCTGAACTGCATATCTGTTCATTTGCGCCAAATCTTCCAAAGAATCATTTGTAATGTACCTTCAAAAATGGGAGACCTCTTAATACCAGCATTGACCAACATTTGAAATTTCATAATTCCCATAATTAACCACTTATGTTGATGATATTGCAATACAGTACCCTTTAATAGAATAAATATACCCACTTTTATTTTGTCAAATAATATGGGGCCCACAGGTAAACACAGAAGGGCCTTATGCAGCTCATGGGCCCCCTGTTGTGCATGCATTGTGCTTTATTATTTTAATGTATTTTATACTTTGAAAGTGAATACATTTTCTTCTAAACCATTATACCCATCTCTGTGTAAAACCCATTTAGTAATACTTGTGTATTGATCCATTCTCATAGGTTAAAAGACAAAAACCTGTATAATCACATGGTGACAATAAATAAGATTCACAATGAAAATGTTCACTGAACAAATCTGTTTAGTACTGTTTTAGCTCTCTTAGAGTGAACTGTTAATATTAGTTTTGTACAGTTATAGCTTTACATTGGGAAGATAACCAGATATCAGCTTCCTGGTACTTATAAGAACAGCGCTTAGTAGTTAAAATCCAAGTACCACTGCGACACCTTCAATTACACTGAGGAGGAGAAACAATAGCCTGTTAGAAAGCAGTTCCATAGTGCAGCACTGGCTTTTCTAAAAGCACACGACTAGACAAAATGACCTGAGATGGCTGCCTACACACCAATATTACAATTAAAAAAAAATACACATAAGTTCAGGAATCAAATTTTATATGGTAAAGTAAATTATTTGCAGTATAAACAGTGTAATTTAGAAATAAAAACTACACAATAAAAAACATCATAGAATCCCTTTAAGAAACATTACATAATAACATAGTAAGTTAGGTTGAAAAAAGACACACATCCATCAAGTTCAACGACATTGTTTTTGTTTCTTCACTCAATGAATACAGCATATTTTTAACATGTTATTTTGTATGTTCATGACTTTTATTTACAAACAGGAAAAAAATTCTACATTTTTTTATTAGACTATTTTTTTATTGACCTTTTAGTATAATATACACCTGACCGATATTTTCATGTTAATTTATTAACATTATATGCACAGAACATCTATCCTTTCATCTTGGCATGTATACTGTACATAATCGAATACACATTTTAGAAGGAGCGTCATAGTATTTGTATAATTTATGACAATCTGTATACACATGAATACACCTCCTGTTTATGGTTATTGGATAACAGGTCCCATACCTATACTTTGTACTTGATCCTAACTAAGCTACATGAAACCATATATTGGGATCAAAACATTTAATGTTTAAATATTTAATGTTTCAATTTTATTTAGCCAAATTAAATGACACCTGTCCCCCCAAAATTGTTAGTCAGGTGAAGCAGTAGTTTTTTTTTTTTTTTTTTATGTGCTAGTCTTCCTGCCACCTGCACCAGGTATTTTGGATAAATAATAGATCCCATGCTGTAAAAAAAGAGAAAAAACATAATTCCCATTTAAAGTCACAATAGTAGATAAAGCTAAGATTACTTCATTTTTACCAGTATACTACTCTTTATATAGATATTATACAGTAAAGGGAAAAACAGAAAATAGCAAAACCTAGGCCAACTTGGCGCTGTCTAATACAGAAATCAATCATCTCTATAAAGGGTGAGGCCTAGTGCCCAGCCCTTCCAAACAAAATACAGTTTTTAGGGAAAAACTCACAGAATTTCCAACAAATTCTCTCACTTGTTTGCAGTTTTTGCTTCCCCAGCCACAGACAGCCAGACTCTCTTACTGAAGCCCTATTTACCGTGGTGAAATATATACACTCAATCAACTATCTTACAAAATATTTATAAGAACTGGATCCAAGCTAAGGAACGGTTATCAAAATTATTTATTGGGATATGATTAGCAGCATATGGAAGAGGATTCTACTTGCCACCTAAAAGCTTGTTAAAAAGGGGCAGTAGATTCCCTGCATCAATTGTATTTATTATGCAAATCATGTTGCTCTTACAGGGTGTATTGACTGTCCAGCAATCGATTACAAAGCTACAGTATTATTCCTATTATTATGAACGTATTTGTAAAGCACCAACATATTCCACAGCACTAGTGTATCTTGAACCAACCAAAATAATTGCTTCTCTAAATGGAAATTCTGTAGAACTCTTTAAACTGATTAAGTTGATGGTGACTGCTTATTCTAGTAGATGCCTTGTTTGAATGTTATTGTAATTAAAATATTGTAATGTAAAATATTTTAATTGTAGTGCAACTTTTTCATAAAATTTGGAGTCCGGCAAATTACCCCACAAGTTTTTGTCTTCTTTTCCATTGTCTTTAATTAACAACATTACAAGAAGACAGGGTTTGGACCACTGTGCTTGGCAGCACCATATCTTTGATATGACTATTTCCTAGGAAACACTGCATTCAAATTGGAATCACTAGTAAATGCAGTTCTGCTTCTTCTCACAGGGAATTGAATTGGCCCATACAAAAACAAAATCAAAATGGCACACCCCCATGGATTTCAGCTCTAATTGAATCAACCCTCCTTATTTACAAAACAAGAAAACTGTGTAACCTTGTGTGTGTGTTTGTTACAATCAGAGGTTTATTTCTAATAATGTTCTCAAATGTTGATCAGCTCTCTAAGATCAAAGGCATATACAAATGTAATGCAATCAGTTTAAAACAATTAAATGGATGTCAATATTTAAGGTGCATTTAATATTATCACCCTGTGCAAAGTTTACAGGATTGGGACTTGCCCTTGTTACTTATGTTGAAATAATTAAACCTTTGTGATCTATTTGTATATTAGAGCTCTTCTCAGGGAGTTATCATGTATTCTGTGTTCAGTGAAGTAGAGAAAGCTTCAATGTTTGCAATAGATCTTGTCCTTGTGACAGTGATGCCATTTTATCAATACATTGTCTCTAGTCTATTATTTGATATGAATTGTCCAGTAAAGACAAGGAGGCATGAATCCTCAAAGAACTATTAGACAAGGAGGAAATATGTCATGCTTCATTTATCTTTTCTCTATTTTCATTCTGACATAAAATGTTAAAATCTGTATTTTACGCTTTTTAAATTATTTTGAAACCATCAAAGTAAATATGTAAAAGTACATAACAAATACATGCACAATTGCTGAAATTTGCATTATATATAAAGGGTTGTCAATCTATTTTTGTACTGCATTTTTATTGGCATGTCCTTGCCATTTTATAGTGGGTACACACTACACTCGTTTTAGGTAAACTGGTTAATCTGAATACTTCTCATGCAAACTGTATATACAGCAGCTAATGTAGTTCTCTCATTAAATGTTTTAACAAATAGCTGTAGCTTTCCCCCTTGTTATGTTAGTTTTGACATCTGACCTGAAGTATGAATAAGCCCATTAGTTTTTCAAATGCCTGTTTTGTTTGTATTTATGGATGGTTCTGTCAGCCTACCATGCTTTATTGTGACTGTCGGCAAAGAAAATAAATTGGTGTACAATGTAAGGATGATATATTTTAAAGTTATGAAATATTTTCTTTAATATATTTTAAACACAATTTACAATCTTGCAGGGAATCTGTAAAAAAAGAACAATGTACCGGTCTGCAGCTCAATTAAATGGGTATAGGACCTGTAACCCTGAAACCTGTTATGCAGAAAGCTTCAAATTACAGGAAGTCCATCTCCCATAACTCTATTTTAAATAAATAATTAATTATTTTTAGAAATTATTTATTTTTTCTCTGTAATAATAAAACAGTACCTTGTTCTGGATCCTAACTAAGATATAATTAATCATTATTGGACGCAAAACAATCCTATTAGGTTTAATGTTTAAATGCTATTGTAATAGACATAAAGTATGGAGATCAAAATTATGGAAAGACCCCTTTATACAAAAGCCAGGGTCCTGAGCATTCTGGATAACAGTGACCTATATTTGAATGTGCTTCCATTGTCCTCTACTAGGTACTTTTCTATTAACTTGTGAACACATTTCATAAAAGGATTGTGTGAAAATTAAGTATTTACCAGAAATAGGAATGTTAGTTTTTAGTATTGTACAGTGTTTATTACTGGAGTGATGGCAGTTTTTTTTTTTTAATAAAAACATCCACTCTACTGAGTTTATTAACTTACATGAAATTTGTAATTACTTTCAATAGAAACCTTATTCTATGTTTTAATTGTCTTTTAGTAGCAAAGTCAAATCATTGGGCATTTTTGCAAATTGAATTGGTCAGTGGGCATTCTTTCTTAGTTTTTTGTCTGCATTTTTTTCTGCAGTTGCGTTTTCTTTTCTTGAACTTGAATTTTGCTAAATTGCTGACATGGCTGAAATTTTTAGAAAAAATAGGACAGAAAATGTTTCATTATGGATTGTATAAAACTATTTATTTGACAATCCCTTTAAGGTCATGCCTTTCTGTACTGCATTTCTGAAGCTATGAAGTTTATTTTTGTCTAGTTGATTGCACATTGCCTAGTTCTTTTGAAGATTCAAGAATATAAAAGAAGAAACATACACAAAAATCAAGAAAGCATCCTTTCTTTGATGCTGACCTAGTTTACAGTATTTCAAAAGTATCCATCTGAAAAGAGAGTTGTCTAATTCATCGTGGATTTGTTAAAAAAGATGGAGTTGATCCTGATTGCAGTAAATGAATGCATCTGGACTTATTATCACCATCACCAATTTTAAGGGCAACAAATTGTCTCAGGTTGTTTTGAGTTCTTTTATGTATTGTTAATGACACTGTGCATATTTCTGATTGTAAATAGCAGTGAATCCTTTTTATATACCTAAATCCATTTTTTTGTTCTTTGTTGTTGTGTAATAGCACTTAATTCCTGCATTTGGCAAAATAGTTGCTTTGTTTAGTTCAAATTTATCCAAGCACAGAAAGGATTATTTTGGATGATAAAAGCTGGATGCTTTTATTTTGCTCTGAGAAGAAATGCACAACTAACCAATGGATTATTTTATTACATATTGCTTTTACCTTTTTAAGATATATTAACAGAATATAAAAGCTTAGATTTTTAAGGTTGATTTTTTTTAAATATCTACTTTTTTAGAGCATAACATTTTATATCAATCTACCTATATACAGATAATAATGTAATTATGAAGTTCTACTTGTTTGGTAGGATAAATAGGATTTAACAGGTGTATTCAACATACTTATAATGTGTATGATGGCTAATGGGCAGTGAAATATATATATATATATATATATATATATATATATATATATATATATATATATATATATATATATATATATATATATATATATATATATATCTTTTATATGAAGATGACATTTAGGGGTATATTTATCTGAATTCAGATTTGTGAATATTTTTAATTTTAAAAAACTCTATTTTAGCACTTTTTTAGTAAAAAACTTAAATTCTTGATTGAGTAAAAACATGAAAAATTGCATTCTACTCATTCTAGCAAATTTTAAAAAAATTGCATAGGACAACTTCCATTGACTACATAAACTCTCCAGCTTGTAGATGGCAAATTTTTACATTCAATTTTTTTAATACAGACCATTCTTAATTCATGCTTGTGAGGTGTTTTTTTAAATTCATGTTTGTTAGTTTTAGAGTAACAATATATAAAAGAAAAATTGTCTGTCGAACAATAAATCTGCTGCTTAGTCTGTTTGTGACTGTTTATTTGTAGCTTAGTTCATACTCTGCATTGGCAAAAAAAAGTATTCTCTCATTTAGAAGTAGTTGAATCACTGCAATCACCCTGCATATCTGAGCCCTTGTTTGCTTAGATATTTCATGTTACTACATATTGTTAATTTGGCTATGAATAAAACAACTTTTCGGGGGAACCTCCTCTCTTTTTGTAATTTAGTATGCATGTAATTTATATATAGAGTAAACTAGATTTGCTCTACTATATAAATGCCTGTATTAGGGTTGCCACCTGTCCGGTTTTGATCCAGACAGCCCAGTTTTTGAAGGGCTGTCCAGGTCAAAACTGCCTGCCCGTTTTCCAAATTAGGCCAGGTTTTCCTATGATTGATGTGGCCATGGGCTAATCGCAGATCACCACCACGTGATAGCCCTACCCCTGATGTCACGACCATGCCCCTGTCGAGGTACGATCCCTCAAGTTTTAGCAATTATATGCAGCAGAAATGTCAAATCTGTATTGTGCTCATTATATGCAGCTACTGGTACTGTAAGCACCTAACAAAAATATAATTCCAAGCAGACTTACTGTCCTACACTGTCTTATTTTTGACGGCAAATCTTGATTTTTAAAGCTCTGTTTACATTTACTAAGTTGAAGTGGTGCCTGTTTAAGCCATGAGACAGAATATATAACGGTATCTTCGCTGACGCAGAAGTAACAAAAACTTGTCAAATACTTAAATCAAATTGGAGCCTGTAATTTGACAGTAAAACAAGATTATGCGGCATGGTGTAAATATACGATTACAGCCTTTAGAATTCTTTATTAGTGATATGTGAATTTTTGCCGCGAATTTTCACAGGCGTTTCGCGAATTTATTCGCTGGCGGGGAATCGCGCAAATTCGCTGCGAATTCGCGTCTGGCGAATAAATTCACCCATCACTATTCTTTATTAGAATTGGAATTTGAAATATTTGTTTGCTTTGCATGCTGTTCGTAAATGTATTCCTAATTAGTGATGGGCGACAATTCCGACGCCAGCGACATTTGATACGCATTAAAGTCAATTGGGGCCCATGTAATTTATTCCCCGGGGGCAAAACATGGAAATTCGCTGCAAATTCGAACTTGGCTAATAAATTCGCCCATCACTATTCCTAATTCGTTTTCATATTGGACACATTTTCACTTCAATTGCTATGGTTTTTCTGCCCAAGTACAAATTTGCCTGGCCAACTGGATCCTCTAATTAACACTTTGCAATTACTTTGTATATTTAGCTTGTTTGCTCTGTTTACATGCTCTGTTATTCTTAGCATTAGTTATGTGTGTGGGGGGGCACTGACACACTTCTTTCACTGGAGAGAAATAGGTGGAACTTTTTACCAGGTGCATTGCTGCATGTGACATTGCCATAATATGATGTCTTGTCCAGTGATATAACTACTGATAAGACCTCCCCTTTTCTGATATCATTAGAGGGGAGGCTCAGGCATGGATTATTACATCTCTTCTTAACATCTAGCCAGGCTGGGCCCAGATTTACTTGGTGTAGTCACTGATTAGGACATTTCTAACTTTTGCATTTTAACTCAACATTTTGAAACAATGCAGCAGAATCCATTTGCTTAAAAGACCTCTGAAGATGCATGGAAGTCATTATAGTAAAACGGAATCTTGGCAGGAAAACAGCAAGCTTCTGTTTAGGAGTTAGAACCAGCTGCACAAAAGGAACAGACAAATATTGTTTTTTTTTATTTGCAAATATATTTCCAAATAACTTTGCAACCATTTCTAATGTGTAATTCTACTTTATTGGAAAGTAGTTTGAGACTATATTACTTTAGACAAAATGTTTTTTGTTTTGTTTACATTTTCTCAAGTTTCTCAGACTGTTGGGTTTCCCTCCTGGAGCAGTGGCAGGGAGGGACCCAGTCTAAAGGACAAATAAGTATTTTGCCAAAATCTCACTATATTTGTCCTTTTAGATTTAGAGTTAACACATATGTGCTCTCCTATATATTCTTGGGACTATGGCTAAATGGTTGAAAGACATATTATTTCATATGTCCTTAACTTTGTAATGAGCTAAAATAAGCCCTAAATATCTATTGGTCCTCCAAGATGGTTTTGCCAAAAAAGTAAGACAACCATTGCATAAAAAGGAATCTGTCAAACTCTAAAAATGCAACTTTCTTTATTTTGGGACATAGGTAATGTATGACATATTTCCTATAGAGTTATACCATCACTTTAAACAAAAATAGCTAACACCGTACAGAAAAAATGTTAAAACTGCAGATTTGCTTGTTTTATGTTCTGCCACTGAACATCACATTTTACAAACAAGCCATTAAAATAAAGCATATCATATTTTTAAACAAGTGCAACATTTTTTTTTTTTTTTTTTTTTTTTTTACATTTAACCTGGTACCTCTTTAGAACACACTCAGTAAAATAATTTTGCTATTTTGCTATGTATGAACTTATTACATTTATAATACTGTAAATGTATTTTTATATATGATGAACTTTTGAAGTTAAACGTTCTTTATTGTCTACGGCTTGCCTACTATGATGTCTTTTCTCCCCATTTCAGATGAAGAAGTAGAAGTGGAAAATGCTGATGTTTCCAGTCTGCCTGAGGAGGTGCTGCGGAACATTGAAGCTGACAGTTACTGGTGCATGAGCAAGTTGCTTGATGGCATTCAGGTAAATTGATTTTCCTGTTCTCATGCATTCAGTAAAGCTGATATATTTCATGAAGTTCTGATAATGCATGGGCCCAGAGATGGTGTACAGCCTGATAAATAAAATAGAAAAAAACATCTGCTGGGAAAATGTATTAGTTTCCTGTACCAATATAAATGCAAGGTACTAACATGATAAATTAACTTAGTGGCAGATTTTGTTTTGTGACTTTTTTCTGTGGTTGTCAAGGAGACATTGTTTTCTAGCCTACAGATGTGTGTAGATTGCAGTCAGATGTAACATTTATTGTTTATACTTTGGAAAGTATTTTTAGATTGTTTTGGCAAAAATAAACGACTGTATATTGCTAACACAAAGACTAAGGGGGTTATTTACTAAAATCCGAATTTATCTAATTTTATTAAAAAAAAACACAACAAAAATCCCATGCTGGATTTTATCTTATGTATTAATTAATAACAACTCGCTTTAATTGGATCATGAAAAAACTCGTTGAAATTTAGAAAAAACTCAAATTGTATGAATTTGTCTGGATTCCCCCCCCCATTGCTCTATTTTTCGAGTTTTTGTCTAATAACCATGAAAAAGTTGGATTTTCAGGCTAAAACCAGCACAGACCACGAAAACTTCAAATTGGGATAGTTGCCTTTCCCATTGTCTTTTATAGGACTTCGACAGGTCTGAGATGGTGGGTTTTCAGATTCTGGCTTTTTGCAGCATCAGGGTAGAATACATTTTGAAACATTCCAGTTTTTTTCCACAAATAAATTGCAGTGTTTGCCCCCAAAAAGTCTGACAGGATATATATTCGCTTCAGCCCATTTAGTCAGTGTCTCTGAAAACACCCTCAAATGAAGCAATACAACTACTTAACAGTTTACAATAAAATAGTGACTCATTCAAAAATTAAAAATAAATAAAATGTATTGCTTATTGTCTACACTAGTCACTAATACCATCTAAAAGATAATATTATTGTGAACAACCTCTTTTTATTTTATGAGTTATTTTTTTTACTTCTTTTATACTGCCAACTGTTGGCTAGCAAAGTGATCAGAGACCCAGCATATTTGAAAACATACTTGGGAAGATGTTTTTTGCACCATATGCATGTTCTGTGTGTAGCAATTTAGGGAAGCGGCAAAGACTTTTAGGAGGTGAGAACAGCTTGCTAGTGACCAGTACTTGGAACAGTTGACTAGGAAGGAGAATCACTTTTTTCTGTCACTTCTTGGAATTTTAAAACTTAATTTATTGATGTATTAAACTGTATATTTTGGATGCAAATCACCAGGATGTCAGCAGTGTCGGACTGGCCCACCGGCATACCAGGAAAACTCTCGGTTGGCCCAGGTGTCAGTGGGCCCTCATGCTGCTAAACATTTAGCTTATTTCATGGCTATTCCCTATTTATATGAGAACAAAGAGGCCAAATAGATGGAATACAAGATTATAGTATGTAAAGAAAAGAGACTAGGAGAATAGAGGTTGAGAGAGGAGAGGAAGAATAATAGTACTGAGAGTGGGTCACTGGTCTAAGGTTTTTTGGTGGGCCCCTGATGTCCCAGTCCGACACTGGATGTCAGAGTAGCCAGAGTGGGCACGTTTGCGCTGTAGATGTATCAACAGTGCAATTTTGCACTTAAACTTGTTATTGGTATATGAGGGCTTATATTTTGTTTTTACTCTTTGATTTCAGAAAGAGATACTTAAATTCAGGAATTATTTTTCATCAGAAATTGGTGTTTTCTTTAGACATTGAAAATGTATATTAATTTTGAAATACTGTAGCTGTAGCCTTTATTTTTCAGCCGTGTAATAGAAGTAATAAATGAGGTATTAACATTATTCCTTATCTAAATCTTATCTTTGTGTAACCAATAGAGAGATAAGAAACATTAAGGGGCAGATTTATCAAAGGTTGAGGTGAATTTTCGATTTTAAGAGATTTGAATTTTGAGCTATTTTTGTGTACTTTGACTAGGGAATAGTCTAAAGTCGATTCGAATTTGAAAAAAATTTGAAAAAAATTTGAAAAATCGAATATAGAAATGTATCATGTGCTGTCTCTTTAAAAATTCGACTTGACCATTCGCCATCTAAAACCTGCCGAATTGCTGTTTTAGCCTATGGGGACCTCCTAGAACCCATTTGGAGTCAATTAGAGGACTTTGAAAAATCTAAGTTTTTTTGGGGAAAAATTCTAATTTGGTCAATTGCGCCATTACTTCGATTCATATTATTCAAATTCGGTCGAAAACTGGCCTATTCGGCCAAAAAAATTCTTCAACTTAATTTTGGTTGGTCTTTTTGAATTCGAATCTCGAAGTTTTTCAAATTCGAAATTCGACTCCTGATAAATATGCCTCTAAGAGATAAACTACTGTATTACTTTTTTATAATTTTATTTTGGCTGCTTTTTGTTTGTAATAATAAGAAACTTTCTTAATAAGGGTCACGTTGATGTTAATAATGTTCATTGCACAACAATTAGTAGCCTGAAAGCAGGGAGCTCCCAACTTTCCAGAAGGGGATTTTAGAGCATTGCCTTATTCTCAGGTGAGAGTGAGCTTAAATCACACGGGTGAAGGAAAGTAGATAGCTGCATGTATATTGGAAAATATGCTAGCAGAATAATGATTAACTTTTTAGTATTTAAAAGGGACATATAGCATAAAATCTGACAATGGACAAAAGCATGCTAATTAACACAAAATAGAAGTATCCATTTTTATTTTTGTACCTTTCACATCAAATATAGATTAAAAAGTCAGAAAACAGCACTCGACCCACCCCTGTTACATACTTCCATTCCAAGGCTCCTCTCTATGTCCCTCCGGTGCCACCGGCACTTCCAATGCCAACGGCTTCAACTTAAGCAGGACTGGGCTGGCAGACGTGAGGTTCTCACGTCTGCCAACGTTTCAGTTCCTTACTGGAACTTTCTTCAGGGAAAGTGGTAGTTCTGCTTTTGTAAGTAATTTTCACTTGAAGTTCCTAAACCTGACTGTTTTGCCAGCCCGATTGTCCCTTCTTAACCTGTCCGTTAAAGTTTCTAATGCTAACAGACTACTGCTGCACAAATATGGCAGCCCCTCATAGAGGAACAGGGTAGTAAGAAAGGTAATGTAAAAGCATCAGGCAAAATTATAAATATCATTCAAAGACAATGTTATGATAGATAATAAAAAACGGTTATTTTCTGATGTCAGTATCTCTTTTAGGGGGTTATTTATTAAACCTCAATTTTTTTCTGGTAAGGTTTTTTTGGGCAAAAACTTTAGTTTCTCGAGATTTATTATACCCGAAGCTGCTAAAAGTCTGAATCCAAAAATCCGCCATCTCAAACCTGCTGAGGTCATGTTTAAAGGGGAACTATTGTGAAGATAAAATTGGCCAGATGCGATGGAAATAATAATATTCTTAAATATATTTGTTTACCAAAAATGCAAACTTTTTAAAATAAAAGAAATAATATGATATATACTTTTAGGAGCCTTGCTCTGAGAGCCAGTTCAAGCAATTGCTAAGTGGGATTGACAACAACTTGCTGTGATGTCACAAAGCAGTAGCAAAGTCCCGCCCCTTCTCTACCCTAAAAGTAAAGCATCCTTCCAACAACTGTCTGTCCTGGAATCTCGTTCTAACTAAGGTTATTCTCCATGAATGTGCAAACCTGCTTATCTCAGCAGTCCGCTATGGAGATTTCTTAATTGTATAGGTCTAAAACTCCCAACACTCCACTTCCAAATTTCTAAAGCTAAAGCTAAAGCTCTAGAAATCTGCATACTTCTGAGTTCAAGGTCAAAAATCATATCGTTTTGTAAAGTACACATTCCGACGAATGCAAACTTTGCTAAATGTAGCAATTTTTATTATATATTTTTTAGGGATGCACCGAATCCACTATTTTGGATTAGGCTGAACCCCCGAATCCTTTGTGAAAGATTTGGCCAACACCGAACCAAACCCTAATTTTCATATGCAAATTAAGGGTGGGAAGGGGGAAAAAATTACTTCCTTGTTTTGTGACAAAAAGTCACGTGATTTCCCTCCCCACCCCTAATTTGCAATTGCAAATTAGAGTTCAGATTCAGTTCGGCCGGGCAGAAGGATTCGGCGGAATCCTGCTGAAAAAGGCCAAATCCTGGCCGAATCCCGGATTCGGTGCATCCCTAATATTTTTTTTTAATTGCCTTACATTATTGCAATGGCAGATTTTACCTTTTACAATTTGAGATACCGTGATGCCGGGTTTGAAATCTGAGTTTTCGCTCAATTTAATAAAATATTTTCCAGACTTCTTTTTCTTTGATTTATAAAATAGATAAAAGATAAAATTGTGGATAGGAGTTTGGTCGACCTTGGTTTAATAAAAATATGAGATAAATTTGAGTTTTAGTAAATAACCCCCTAAATGTTGTAGAAAATGTTAGCCAACCATTAAATCTTCTATTATTTTCTTTAGAATAAGCTTTGCCCCCACTGAATTTATGTGCTCCTGGGTTTTGACTTATTATTTCAATTATCTATATCATTTCAATCTGATATACCTGTTTTATATGGTTACAAAAGGAAATTTTATCTGAAAAACATTAAAATGATACTGACACTAAAAAACTACTTTTTAAAATATGAATGTACCTTAAAAGTTACCTATAGGTCATGCTGATTGTTTTTGCTGAGAGATTTGTTTTTGTAAGTTATTGTATATCAATTTTATGATAGATGTAAAAAAGGCATAATTTCTGGTGTCAGTATCTCTGTAATGTTCAGGTTTTGAGGTCCACTAAAACATATAAAAATAAACTGCATTTTAGTGATAGCATTGCAAAAAATGAGCCTGCACTGAAAATTACATATCCACAGTAATCTATTTATTTTATTTTATATATTTTTTGCAGCCTATAAAGAATACTTAAAACTGAGTTATAAGGTATTTGTATAATATTGGGACCACAAATGTTTATAACATGGACTGCAAAGCTTCTGTTAGTGCTTTTAAGCTTTATCTTTTATATTGATTAAATGATAAAATAGAGTTAAAAGTAAGCTTTCCTTGTGAGGTATTTCGCATGTCTTTGCTTTAAAGTGGCTCTTGTTCTTCGTTCATTTGAAATGTCAATCAGTAAAATTGTAATGACACAGAATGGCAATCTCTAAATTTTATGTATTTGGTCTAATGATCAGTAACAAAGTAAGTCAATAATCCCTGGGCAAAATATAACAAATGTAGTTTTAGGAATGGACTTGAGTTTTCATTTGACTACATATATTTTAGTGATGCTTTGTAATGTTCCTGTTTAGTGCAATAAATGATGCAAAATATAATATATAAATGTAGTCAATGGCTTGAATACTTTTGGCACCGGTTGTTGTAGACTGGCTAGTTTATTTTTATGCATTTTTTTAATGTTATTTAAAATATTGTTTAGGTTTTTTTTTTGTGTGTAGACAATATTTTGTCCATGCTAATCTGTCACTACCCACAACATTAATTGAAATGTATCAATGCCTGCACTAAAAGCATTGCAGAAAGATTTGCAGGGTTTGCTATTTCATATAAATGATGGGTCAAATATTTGTCAGTTAAGGTCCTTGTTCTAATGACAGATTGTCTTTCATCTATGTTCCTGAGATAAAAACTAAGCAACTGGAATCAAAACAAACTGATTCAATACTATATTGACAGCACATACAAGGTGAAATTATAATGACATTGAGATCTTCATTTTGCTACAGTTTAAAGAAAAACAGTCATCCATCTCGTATGCTGTTGCATTGATTGAGGTTTGATCTGAGTGACAAGGGCCTTATGGACATAAATTGATGCTGTCCTTGGTGAAACTGCATAGACTGTGTCCGGGGGGGGGGGGGGGGGGTCATTGTTTAATAGGTTTCAAACTCTTGATTAAAAATAGATAAACTACTTTGTATTCAAGGACGTGGTGTTTCAATTCCCTTTTTGGTTTGCTGGTATACAGATATCAGACAATTAATCAGATTTATACCTATGCAGTTCATGGATCTCACTTTCACAATAGGACTATATAGAGAATAAAAATGTACCACATAGACATGTCTGTATTAGGATTCTCCACTGGCACACAGTTCTCTGGGTAGGTTGGGCCAAGCAGAGATTGTTTTGGCAGGCAAACTTTATGAAACCTTACGGCGTTATGACACATTAGGAGTTCATCCTATGTAGAAAATAAGCAAGAACAAAGACCAGCACCTCTGCTTGATAAGTAATTGTCAGCAGGTGTCAGGAAGTACCTCTGCTGGTGCTTCAAGTACAGGCATTAATGGCACACTGTTGCCAATATCCTTGTATCATCACTGGGAAGTGAGCATTGGGCCAGGATTAGATATGAAATGTTAGCAGAGTGGAACAAAATCTGATAGCAATGGCCTTAGACTGTGTTTAGGTATACCATGTCAGTCTTGTATGTACTGCTGACCCTTGTGTTTAACTCTGCTCTTGAACATTGCCTGCCTTGACCTCTTTGAGCACTACTTGCCCCAGTTTCTACTTCCTGCTCAGTCCATACATTCAATTAGGATTGCGGCTTTTCCTGGAAAAAACCAAAATTGCTAATAAATTTGTAAGTCCCAGTAGATATGCCCTGAACAGCTCTCTAAGCCTGCCTACTCACCCATTCTTCATCTGATCCTGTGTACATCTCTCTTTCCTTTTTGCATCATCTCCTCTTTCTAACCTGCCCCCGCCGCTACGTTATCACCAAGCCCATTCTTTATGTAGGCTAGTATTGCCAACTGCAAAAGCTGGCAACCCTTACTGAGGTGCATGATGTTACAGGAACACCAAGCATCAAATGGCATGGTTAGCCAAACAATAAAAGATTAACAGATACTTTATAGGTCAATATATTTTTAAAATATGTAAAGGGGAATGAAAGTCATGTAGTTCTTTTATTATATATAACAATATTGGCATACAGAGTAAGCAACTTGGACCTTGTTCCTAAGAACTAAGTGTTAGTAACTAAAAGAAACAAGATTATTATAAATTTGAGGTTCACCTTATATTTGTTGGCTTGGTGACTGTAGGATACAACAACATTTACTTTACTATTTTCAAATGCTCCTAAGTGTGATCCTACATATTTTTTAAAGAGATGCACATTATTTATAAAGATTTATATGGCATAATAGGAAACCTTTGATTAATTTACTAATCCTGCAGATGTCGTAATGCACTTTATGGAGGTATAAGCTTTCCTTATATAAGATTATATGGTAAAGACAATTTATTGACACAGGTCATAACACGGCTTGATAACATTTAGCCTAATAAATTTCTTGAAATAAAGCATTCTCATGTCTGTTCCCATAAACCAGCACTTTCAGATAACAAATATCTTAACATAATGAATTGGATTTTTTTAGTGTGTAAGACATGATTTGGGACAGGATGCAATGTTTCCTTGAACCAGTTCTGTTGCAGTTAATTAGTTTAACCTTAGATTGAACAAATCTTAGTTTGTCTGGTTGGCTTAAAAGGTAGGTTTTAATCAGACTTCCTTCTGAATTTTACAGGTTTTATTTTATAAATACAGGTATGGGATCTATTATCCAGAATCCTTGAAACCTAGGATTTTTAAAATGTTTTTTTCTCTATGCTCTAAAATTATTAAATGAAATCATAGTTTTACCATTATTTTGGATTTTTTTCAGCTTCGTTAACATAAAGGTACTGGCTAAGTATTACAGATGATTACAATAATAGATTATAATAATAATATAGAAAAAGCAAATCCCTAAAAAAAGAAGAAATAATTGTTTAATTAGGAATCTATGGGAAATTGCAGATATTTATTTCATAGGTTTCTGGTTAAAGCTGGCCATAGACGCAAAGATCTCGTATGAATCGAGGATTGGTACGATTTTTCCCGACATTTTTTGTCCGGCGGAGATCAGTCGTTTGGTCGATCGGACAGGTTAGAAAATTTCTGTCGGCTGCCGATAATATCTCTGCTTTTATTGCCGATCGTACGATTTTCAGTGGGAAACTGTCACTATCTTAGTCTATCGTACGATTGCTGTCAGGGGCAGAACATCGGCTGATCTGCTCTTTAACTACTTTATTTGGTCGGAATGGTAAAACTTTGATCTGAATGGTCGGTCGGGAGATGGAAAAGTCCGATCGTACATTGATTCGTACAATCAGATCTTTGCGTCTGTGGCCAGCTTGTTTAAGGACAATTGATCCCACACAAATGCTTCCAAATTAGACATTATTTAAAGCAAATGCAAAAATGTAATCTTAAAGAAGTTACTTAAATATAAAGGTATTTATCTATTTACACCAGGAATCTCAAAAAGCCTCTTGCAGTAGGATAAAATGTCTAATATGAAAAGAATTTCTGCTATTCCTCAAATAAATGTGGTGAAAAGATCCTAAAGGAAAAACTATACTCGCAAACAATAATGTTGGTGTCTATAAAATATATTGCATAAAACATCTCCTATGTAAAATACTGCTTCACTTACAGTTGTGATCACAAGTTTACGTACCCTGGCAGAATTTATGATTTCTTAACCATTTTTCAGAGAATATGAATGATAACACAAAAACTTCTTTCACTCATGGTTAGTGGTTGGCTGAAGTGATTTATTGTCAAACAACTGTGTTTACTCTTTTTAAACCATAATCACTACACCAACTACCCAAATGACCCTGATCAAAAGTTTACATACCCCAGTTCTTAATACCGTGTATTGCTTCCTTTAACATCAATGACAGCTTGAAGTCTTTGTGGTAGTTGTGGTGAGGCTCTTTATCTTCTCAGAAGGTAAAGCTGCCCATTCTTCCTGACAAAAAGCCTCCAGTTCCCATAAATTCTTGGGCTGTTATGCATGAACTGCACGTTTGAGGTCTTCCCAGAGTGGCTCAATGATATTGAGGTCAGGAGACAGAGATGGCCACTACAGAACCTTCACTTTATTTTGCTGTAGCCAATGACAGGTTGACTTGGCCTTGTGTTTTTTATCATTGTCATGTTGGAATGTCCAAGTATGTCCCATGCGCAGCTTCCGGGCTGATGAGTGCACATTTTCCTCCAGTATTTTTTGATAACTTGCATTCATTTTGCCACCAATTCTGACCAAATTTCCTGTGCATTTGTAGCTCACACATCCCCAAAACATCAGCGATCCACCACCATGTTTCACAGTAGGAATGGTGTACCTTTCATCATAGGCCTCTTTGACTCCTCTCCAAATGTAGCGTTTATGGTTGTGGCCAAAAAGTAGAATATTAGTTTCATCGCTCCAAATGACTTTGTGCCAGAAGGTTTGAGGCTTATCTCTGTGTTGTTTGGCATATTGTAAGTGGGATACTTTGTGGCATTTGCGTAATAATGGCTTTCTTCTGGCAACTCGACCATGCAGCCCATCTTTCTTCACCTGTCCTGTATTTCACCTGAAGTTATTTGTGGGTTTTTCCTTGCATCCTTAACAATTTTTCTGGCAGTTGTGGCTGAAACTTTAGTTGGTCTACCTGACCGTGGTTTGGTTTCAACAGAACCCCTTATTTTCCACTTCTTATTTAAAGTTTGATCACTGCTGATTGGCATGCTCAATTCCTTTGATATTTTCTTATATCCCTTTCCTGTTTTATAGTGTTCAACTACCTTTTCCCGCAGATCCTTTGACAATTATTTTGCTTTCCCCCATTACTTAGAATCCAAAAAAACATCAGTGCAGCACTGGATGAAAGATGCAAGGGTCTGTCAGGAGTCCAGAAAGTCAATGACCTTTTATACACACCCACTAATTACAAGCAAACAGATCACAGGTGAAGATGGTTACCTTTAATAGCCATTCTAACCCTTTTATATTTTTTTCCCCAATACTTTATAATACTACATAAGTGGTTATTCCTGCTCCAAAGCTTCTGTGAATTTGGGCTATTTTAATGGCACTTCATTTTTGAGTTAATTATAAGATAGTCATAACTTTTGGGTATATTATGGTTTAATATAAAATCATGTAGCTTTATATTTTGTCTTTTTTTTTCTTTTAATTATCAGTTCATTTTAGTATAATAACTGGAGTTACCGATTTGCTTTTATGTGAAATCTGTAGTATATACATATAAATATTGAAAAAAATTTATACTTTTTTTTACATTATAGCAATAATTTAACTATAAACAAATTGATATAACTTTTGATATTTTATCAATAAAAGGGTTAATCTAAGTGATTCATGAACCAAACAAAACTAAACTGAAATTCTAATCAGGACCATTTTAAATTGTTTCAAAAGTCTAGTTCATACTAACCGTGAATTGTAAGGTAAACTCAAACTGCCATTTCTAGGAAAATCAGCAACGATTAATCCAGGGAGTTATCTAGTTGCTAATTTGAGGTTATGGATTAATTTCCACTGTGTGAAGTTAGATTGGAAGCTGGCCTACTAAGGCTATTTGTTGGCCTTCTGTGCTAGAGAAGGTTTGGAAAGGTTGAGCTTGATGTGTTTTTATGTCTTTTTTTCAACCTCACTGAAACTTGAGTTGTATGCTTAGGTTTCTTAACAGCTTCACAGTTATATCTGTGGTTGATTAATACCAATAATTACCATATGCCATCTGTATACTTGCCCTAGCAGAAACTATCATGATTTTTGTTCAGGTTAAGCAAGTTTCTGTTCAGCAGCACTTCACTTAGTATTGATTTATGTATAGTGCTGTAAATTAACCAAATACACATCATTAAATGTTGTTCCATTTACTTGGCCTAATGAGCTCAGACCTTAAAGATTTCTTTAGACACAGACACTAGCAAATTGGTAAATAAACAGTCACTGTATAAAAGCTTGTTATCTTTAAGAGTGGAGCATACAGCTTTGTGAGTTAAAACAGCTTTTAATAGATGTTTCCATTCTTAGTCAACCTTAAAATGATGAACTGTGTGAGGTGACCCATGTTCTTTTGAGTGCTTAGCTTTTTACATTTTAAAACAAGTTCCTAAGGGTGAATAATGAATTTGTCGTGCCTGTTCATTCTTACATGCAGTTTTTGAGTGGTCTCTCTGCCAATTTCGCATATAGTGTACACTATTTTAGAAATTAACGCTGACATAGGTATTCACATATGTTTTTCAGATCATTGTAAGATGACAAGATCAATTTGTCACTAGGGATGGGCGAATTTTTTAGCCTTGTTACGCCGCGGAAATGACGCCCATAGATAATTTGTCACGCGTCCAAATTTTTTTGATGTCCATAGACTTTAATGGGCGACATTTCGCCGGCAGCAAATTTTTAATGAAACGGGTCAAAATCTCCCAATCCTATTTATCACCATAATTTGAGAATTAAGAAATGGCCAGCATAGGTCATTTTACAAAAGTAAAAGGTTTTGTAAAAGATTGTGGTCCACTAAAGTGGTTGAATATGCCTCAATGTTCATGTTCTAAAAAGGAAAAAGTTATTATACAACTTAAACTATAAACCCCTGATAGAGGAAACACGTAAAATATACAAAGTTGAAGTAATAAGTGGTTTACTTGGGTAGGGAGAATAAATACGGTAAAGATTTCCATTCTCCCTAAATGTCTTTATCTTTTTTTCAAACATTATCCTGCTTCCAACCAGAGCATTTAAAGAAATCAACAATATGTTGAACCATTATATATGCCAAGCCAAATGAGCAGGATCAAACAAATTAGCTTACACAAATGTAAATTTGAAAGAGTCTAATTTATTTGCTCAAAACAAGCTTTCAGTCATATTACCAAGCATTTATCTATATGACCTGTGTATTAGACTGTTAATTTTGACTCCCCTGTACACTGGAGATCCTTTGAAACCCCATGGACCAATAATACACTTCAACCACTTCCATGGACTAAAACAACATCAATATAAAAAAAAAACTTGCTACCATATGCATTATTTGATTCGACTATCTCCCTCTGGTTCTCCACCAACCATAAATTGAAAATAGCTCCCTGCCCTTCACCATTAATGCCATTGCATAGAAATATAGAATCCACAATCCACAACTCAGGCACCTTCTTCCTGCATCAACAAACAATGTTCCTGTTATTCTTCAAAACAAAGAGGCGTGGTCAAATCTTGACAGCTGGAGGCTT
The DNA here is from genome assembly GCF_017654675.1 of Xenopus laevis. Taxonomy (NCBI): domain Eukaryota; kingdom Metazoa; phylum Chordata; class Amphibia; order Anura; family Pipidae; genus Xenopus; species Xenopus laevis. The sequence goes on along the minus strand of NC_054375.1, from coordinate 80,278,140 downwards.
CACCAAATAATACCAACTTTGAATTTAAAAGGGCAACAGATACAAGGTCTGACACCTTATTTTCTAATTAATAAGAATGTATATATTTTTGTTTCTTACTGGTCAAAGGGGAAAATCTCTTTGACCAATGGCAACATGTTATTAGTGTTTAGTTTGAGATGTCCTTGCAACTTCCTCCCAGCCATGTGTCTCCAGCTAACACTTTCCATAATACTGTGACAGAACTACTGTTTGGATGTATCCCTGTAAAAAAGATAACATATGTTTAAAAAAAAAAAAAAAAAATTGAAGGTATTGAAAGAAACACTATCAGGAGGTATTAATGTATCATAACAAAAGCAAATTTACTTATTTTTATGTTTTGGTCTTATTTGTATTAAATAGTGTGCCCTAAATTGATATGTACAGATAATATATGCAGTGCATTGAATCTTACTGAATACATTACATTAATTATTATTGGCTAATATATATATAAGTCGCCACATGATTGTTTAGTTTAGGTAGTTTTTTGGTTGCTTATTACATTTTTTTACATACATCTTATGTGCTTGTGATGTTACCATTTTGCCCTGCAATGCTTCCCTTATCCATTTTATAGATGCAGTTGTTTCATCAGCCTCATTAAGATAAATTAGCTCTCTGTGCCTGCTATAATCAGGTATGCACTATGTTGTGATTTTTGTGGGTGTACTGACTTTAAAATGTCTACATTATGATGCATGAAATCAGATGCAATTAGACAAAACTAACAGATAATGATGCTTAGTGTGCATCAACATGGCATCAATCGATTTGGGGCACCCACTGTAAACATTGACAGATTTTGCATTTCTCTCTTGCTGAGAAATCTGGACTGAGGCACAAACAGCTTAATGATGAGGAAAGAAGTTGAAACTCTGCAGGAGACTAGAACTACAGTATTAACTGCAATTAGGTGTACAGTCCCTAATGCTTACACACAGCTGCAGGGCAAGAAATAATGTCCTGTATGTTGCTTCATTCTGTTTAGAGTTTGGTAACCAAAGGACGAATAGAAATGAACAGTAGTGAGTGACCTTCCTTGAATTAAATTGTATTAATTCAGCAGAGGCACTGTAATGTACAATAAAATAGTTATCTGAGGGTGGGGGTGAGGAAGAATTCTGTATATATAAATATTGATGGGCGAATTTGCACCGTTTCGCTGAAAAATTCGCAAATCTCCAGCGAAATTCCCGAAACAGCAAAAAAAATTGGCGAAGCAGTGCTGGTGTCTCGTTTGTGACACTGGCGTCCGTTTTTGATGCCGGCGTCCATTTTTTTTGACGCCAGCAAATTTAAGATCCAAAAGGGTACTTATTATAAGCGTTTAAATGCATAATAATGTACCTTACAATTCATTATTAGAAATGAATAAAAGATTATATACACACTTAGACTGTAAGCTCTATGGGATAGGGACATCTTTCCTACTGTGTTTCATATCACATGACACTTTTTCTCTGTGTATTTATACTTATTGTATTTATTGTAATACTTGTCCTTCCTGTGTGTACTTTGAAAGATTGGACAGTGCTGTGTATACTTGTTGTCCTTTATAAATAAAGTTACACATACATACAGTACATACATATTTGTGACCTTATCAATCCATTCAAATACCTAAAAGGGATTCATGGGAAAAGGTGTTTTTATTTTTCAAAACGCATCACTGTTCCAGCAGACTTCTGCACTGAAATCAGTTTTTTAACAAGGGCAACATTTTTTATATTTAATTTTGAAACCTGACATGGGGCTAGACATGTTCTCAGTTTTCCACGTACCATCAGTAATGTGACTTGTGATAAACTCTAATAAACCCCACTCTTCCTTCCCTCCCAACAGCCTATAGACAGAACAATGGGACGGTAACAAGATAACAGCCCAATTTGCCCAAAATGCATTGAAGTCTATGGGCAAAAGTTTTTTTTTTTTGATGCACGAAATTTTTTTTCACCTTTGGGCGTTATTTTCATGGTTAAACTTGGGATAAAATTTCACTCATCACTAAGGGGGTTATTTATTAAATGTCGAATTTTAGAGTTATGTGAGCTTTTTAAACCTCAAATGAACTGGAATGGTTTTCTATTTAAGAAAAAACTGGAATTGGGGAAAACTCAAATCAGCAAGTTGAAAGTCCATAATGTTTATGGGTTCACATCTGTTTTTGCATAAATTACCATTGTGTCTAACTGCAAAAAGTTTGTATGAGCAGTGGAAGATAACTCTACTTTCAGATTATTCAGATATTTGGTGGGTCATGTAGCTTCAAGTATAGATTTAGGGATCTGAGGGCAAAATTATATAGGACTGAAAACAACTGAGGGGATGGATCAGTATTGCCAATTTCAAAAAATCTAGAATTGAGTTGAGTGAGTGTTGTATAAGATAAAGGTAGGACAATATTAGCAAATGAATCCTTAAAACAGACTATTTTTTAAAAAATAGGACTAATTATGATCAGATTAAGCTGTTTCATTTTAAACTACACATTTATTCTATTTATTTATATATTTCTTGTAATTGTGGTAGTTTAATTTATGTAACTTTTAAGAAAGTTCTAAGCTTAGATGCTGTAGTTTAATTTAAAAGTACTATGGCATGTGACACAAGGTCATAGATTTTTGGCTTTCACATATGCTAAGCTAATCAAATATGATTTTAATGTAAATGTTCTTGTATTACAAATTAAACAATTTTACCTTACATTTACTTAATTATAGAATTAATAAAATGTACTGTAGGTTTTTATCACTTTACATTTAATTTGTCTCCATGGCTTTGTTTTATAGTACATCGATTATTTAACTATATAAACGTTACTAAGTTGGCCTTTTTAAAACTAGGTAACTGCAAAACCCAGAGAAAATCCAAGAAAATCCAAGATTTTTAATTACTTTTTAAAAGTAATTAAAAAAAGTAAAATTAAAAAATTTAATTTATTTCAAAAGAATGATTTCACTGCCCACAAATGTACATGTATACGGAAGCAGAGTATTGGTTGATTTCACCTGTTTAGGGAGATTATGCCATTTATATAACCTATAATTGGAGTAGCATCATAAATTGCAGATCACAGGTTTTTATAATCTGTCCAGTTTAATTTAAACAGCAACTATCACATCAAAATTGTTTCCTCCCTAGAGGAGCAAACTACCATGTTAGGGAACACGTATATGCATAAGCCGCATGTGTACAGGCTAACGTTTTATGTGCACAAATGTGACATAGGATTGGGGGGATTTGTTGATTGTATGTCAAACGCATATGCCTAACATGAGAGTCGGGGTACCTTTTTGCTCATAGTGTGCATGTGTTTGCCCAAACATTGAGGCAGAGTACACACTAGGGGGCTTCCGTTAAAAAGATACACAACCTCAAGTATGGTGTGATTACACCAGCCCAAGTACAGGCTGTTGTTATCAGGCCCGGACTGGCAATCTGTGGGTTCTGGCAAATGCCAGAAGGGCTGCTATAAGGTGCCATAGAAAGTCAGTATTTAGTGGGCTGGTGGGAGCTCTTTGGGCCTCTGTGTGGGCTGATTGGGCCTTTGTGTACCTGAAATGCCAGGGCCTATTTTAATTCTCAGTCCGGACCTGGTTGTTATCATTGACCTCTGTTGGGGGTTTTGATTTCTTTTAATTTCATAGGTGCCATTTAAAGGAGAAGGAAAGGTTAAAACTAAGTAAGCCTTATCAGAAAGGTCCACCTAAATATACCAGTAAACCCTCAAAGTAGTGCTGCTCTGAGTCCTCAAAAAAAACACTGAATTTCTTTCCTTCTATGGTGTACACATGAGCTTCTGTGTCAGACTTCCTGCTTTCAGCTTAAAACCTCCTTTCCCCGTGAGCATGCTCAGTTTGCTCTTCTTTCCCCCTCCCTTCTCTGCTGTAATCTGAGCCCAGAGCTATAAGTGAGCAGGCAGGGAGTGATATCACACCAAGCTAATACTGCAGCTGCAATACTAAACAAACAGATTATAGAGCTTTTTACTCAGGTATGGCAAATGTTCTACAGAATAAATATAGCATTCTAGCTTGCACTATTGCAGCTAATCTATTTTATATATATATATATGTATATGTATATGTATATATATATATATATATATATATATATATATATATATATATATATAATATATATATATATATATATATATATATATATATATATATATATATATATATATATATATATATAGTCATCGAGAGCTGCTATAATCATTCCTCACACTGCTTTTGAAAATGCTCAGCATGAGTAGGAAACATTTTCAGAACTGCATTTTAATCATTGTTGTATATCTGCACTAATAATTCCAATAAGGAGAATTATTATTTTATTATTAACATGTATTTATATAGCGCCAACATATTGCGTAGCACTGTAAAGTAACTGTGATTATACAACTACATCACATGAATTACATACATAGAATATATGGAGTAACAAACATCACAATCAATACAGGTACAAAGAGGTGAGGAAGGCCCTATGCATAGGCATACAGTCTAAAGGGGAGGGAGTAATACACAAGGTGTGGGAGTGGGCAAGATCGAAGTAAATGGGTGAGAAATGTGGTGTTGTATGTGGTGTTGCGTTTGGTAGTTAAGCAGAGTGAGGGTAGGCTTCTCGAAAGAAGTGCGTTTTCAGAGATTTTTTGAAAGCAGAAAGGTTGGGAGAAAGTCGGACAGATCGTGGGAGAGCGTTCCAGAGGGGTGCAGCCCTTACAAAGTCTTGAATGCGAGCATGTGAGGAGGTAATGAGAGAAGAGTTGAGTAGCAGGTCAGTAGAGGAGCGAAGTAAGCGAGTGGGTGAGTATATAGAGATGAGTTCAGAGATGTAGGGTGGAGCAGAGTTGTGAAGTGCTTTGAAAGTCAGTGTCATTAATTTGAATTTTGATTCTGAAAGGCAACGGAAGCCAGTGCAGGGATTGACAGAATGGCGAGGCAGAGGATGAGCGGTTGCTGAGGTGTATGAGCCTCGCAGCAGTGTTCATTATGGACTGGAGAGGTGACAGTCTCTGGAGGGGGAGGCCAATTAAAAGAGAGTTACAGTAGTCTAGACGCGATATGATGAGAGAGTGAATAAGAATTTTGGCAGCGTCTTGGGTGATAAATGATCGTATTTTGGATATGTTCCTTAGGTGGAAGTGACATGATTTAATAAGTGACTGGATATGAGGAGTGAATGACAGGGCAGAATCTAGGATAACCCCAAGGCACCGGGCCTGGGGAGAGGGGTGATAGTGGAATTGTTAACTATGATGGATACTTCGGGGATGCTACTGGTGTTTCTTGGAGGAAAGAGAACCATTTCAGTTTTAGAGAGGTTTAATTTAAGGTAGCGTTGCGACATCCAGGTAGAGATAGCGGACAGGCAGGAGGAGACGCGAGTTAGGAGTTCTGGGTTGAGATTAGGAGATGAGAGATAGATTTGAGTATCGTCATCATAGAGGTGGTAGTGGAAACCATACGAATTTATTAATTTGCCAAGGGAGGAAGTATAGAGGGAGAATAGTAATGGTCCCAGGACAGAGCCTTGAGGAACTCCAACAGAAAGAGGTAGGGGAGAAGATGATACTCCATTGTAGGAGACACTGAAGGAACGATTGGTGATGTAAGAAGAGAACCAGGACAGGGCTGTGTCACGAAGGCCAAGCGACTGGAGGGACTGGAGGAGGAGAGGGTGATCTACAGTGTCAAATGCGGCTGAGAGGTCAAGCAGTATTAGTAGTGAGTGAGAATGGAATGTAAATATATTAATTTTCATTTTTGTTTCTTCTTATGCCAAGCGTATAGCTGATTAAATCATATTACAGCAAATAGTAAGCTTGCAGTGACTACAGTACCAGGTAATATAAAAATAAATTACATCAAACTCTAATATAGTATAGAAGTTGCATTGACCTTGAAGGTAAGTGTAAAGTACATATTTTTATGCAAAATAAATTTTAGAAATAAACACAGAAAGCTGTCAGCCGCATGGCAAAAGGGTTGTGTTACTGGGTTAAAGAGGCAGCTGAAGACACTACTACTCCAAACCATTCAACTAAAACATTAAATATAACTATTTCCTCTGGTAGCATAGTATGTATGTATGTATGTATATTTTTATTTGTAAAGCGCTCCTTGAGGGCAAAGCACTGTACAACAAAACAATAAATTAGTAGTAACAAACAAGGGGTCATTGGAATAAAAAGTAACTAAGTGCATTATTAGAATACAATTCACATAAATATAAAATATAATTACAATACAGATTAAGTGCTCAGTGTCAAGGAAACAAAAGTCTAGAGGACCCTACCCCGTAGGGCTTACAGTCTAAATAGGAGGGTAGCATACAGACACAATTCAGAGGGGTATTAAGGTGCTGTGGGTTACAATTTGTTACATTGCTATATAAGTGCCAGTTCAGGTGTTATCCAGGTGCTCCCAGAGGTAGTCTTTGAGTTTTGTTTTAAAAACATTAAAGGAGGATTCTCTCCTGAGAGATTCAGGAATGGCATTCCAAATATAAGGAGTCGCAAGAGAGAAGGGTTTGATACGGGAAACAGCAGTAGTAGTGGGGGGTACAACGAAGCGGTTGCTCTGAGAGGAGCGGAAGTTTCAGGCAGGAACATATAGAGAGACAAGAGATGAGATTAGGAGTTAGGTGCAGAGGAATGAAGGGCTTTGAAGGTTATGAGGAGGAGTTTATAAGTTATTCTTTGTTTTATAGGAAGCCATGATAAGGACTTCAACAGCATAGTATAACACTGCCTAGATATGACTTGAATAATAATAGGCTGCCTTTTCTTGTTGCAATGTTATACATGCATACCTCTGCTATTTACATGGAACACTTAAAAGACATTGTTTAAAGGGATACTGTCATGGCAAAACATGTTTTTTTTCAAAACACATTAGTAAATAGTGCTGCTCCAGCAGACTTCTGCACTGAAATCTGTTTTTATTAAAAGAGCAAACAGTTTTTTTAATATTTAATTTTGAAATCTGACATGGGGCTAGACATATTGTCAGTTTCTCAGCTGCCCCCCAGTCATGTGACTTGTGCTTCAGTAAACTTCAGTTACTGCTGGTCTGAAAATTGGAGTAATTCACCCCCTCCCTTCCCTCTCAGAAGCCCATCAGCAGAGCAATACCAGATAACGGCTCCCTAGTAGATATAAGAACATGTCCCACTGTGACTTAGTTAAATTTAGCAGGAAAAACAATCTCCTGTCAGAAAGCAGTTCCATCCTAAAGTGCTGACTCTTTCTGAAAGCACATGACCAGGCAAAATGACCTGAGATGAGTGCCTACACACCAATATAACAACTAAAAAAATATATACTTGTTTATTCAGGAATTAAATTTTATATGGTAGAGTGAATTATTTGCAGTGTAAACAGTGTAATGTAAAAATAAAAATGATACCATAAAAATCACGACAGAATCCCTTTAAGGACCATTTTCACCACAAACAGAATCTGCATTTGTAGACATAAATAAAATACAGCTGCAGGTTTTAATTCTGTTTTACAAAATATATTATTACACAAGGTATCATATTATTTTTTGCATGTTGTTATATGTTATCATTGTTTAGCCTTATTTGTTAGTGCCCTTTATAGGATATGCTCTTTTAGTTGTTCTAAAACATTTTGAGGGCACTTAAAGGGCAAGGAAAGGCTTTAGCCAAACTCTTTACTATGTTGTAGCACACCCCTTGATTTCATTTGCACGTGCACCAAAATGAAACCACTCCCTGGCCCAAGTATGTCACTCACTCTCATGTAGATGGCAGGATTCGCAGTGATTGTTGTTTTACATAAAAATATGATGATGATTGAGAATGTTTTCCCTGCAACCCCCCTTGATATCTAGTTCTGAGGCTGGGAAGCAAAATGCTCTGCATTGCTCTTTAACGCACTAAGTCAAAAGCAGTAAAAATCTTTGAATTGCTATTTGTGGCAGTGGCCTAACTCTCAGGCTGGACCTTACTGTCTGGCTGAGTCATTCAATATTTTAAGGTATTTACTAATCCTTCATGCCCCATTTGGAGGTGATGGGGGCTACATGGATAGCATACCCTGTAAGACTCGCTATTTAAGAAGCCTTTTGAAAGGGCAACTTTGCAATTAAGGTTTTTAAACCTAGGTATAGCTTCTGGTGCCCCAATCTGCAGGCAGCCCCAGCCTCTGGTGTAGGCTATGTTATCTTCTCTCTGCAGCGGAAAAGCAATTGGAATATAAATGACGTGTCCATGTTTTTTTTTTATAGTTTCTGTATTTTATTTCTGGACATTGGAGCTGGGGTTGGCTGATACAACAGGGGGCACTGAAGTCGACAACTATACACGGGTGAAAACAAAAACTATAAAAAAAAAATATTCCCCAAGGTTTCAAGGGATACTAAAATAATCCCTAAACTTTCCTGGGCAATTTAATTTAGATAAAAATTCAAATTTTTCAATCAATGAAATCCCAGTCCATTTACTGTAAAATTTAGGTAGTATGTTACATAATTTGAGATGAAATACACACACTGCTCAGCGACAGTTATTAAAAATGAACATAATAGTTATAGCATAGTATATAGTAATTCTAACCCAAGGGTTTGAATGAAAGAGCCTTTACTTTCCTTAACATATTATTCACTTTTCCCTCACTCCTATATGCATAAATGCTGATATAATTATATTGGTGTGCTTTTTGTTTCTGCTGAATGCTTGTTTGCTTATTTGCTTACTCTAGAAACATACCTTTTGTTTTAACTTCTTGTATTCGTCTTTTTCCCTATTGGTATGGAAGCTATCAAGAAGTCAGGATTTAATGAATAAACATGTCTAAGTTGTAAAGAGCAGAACACAAGGTGGGAAGATGCTCCATGCTGTGATCCCTTAAGAAACAAAAGAAATTTATATTCTAGCATGTGCATCTCTCATGGGAACTATAACAGTGAAATATAGTAGCTTTGAAGGTGTGTGCTGTGATAGTCTATTTAGGAAAATGGTATACACAAGGTTTCTTGTACACCTGTTGTTTTGGCTTGTTGTTACATTTTTATGTTTATTTATTTATGTTAAGAAAACTGAAAATGATTTGATGAAGCATTGCTTGGTATTGTAACTAAAGCTAGGTATGATGTGCTAAAGATCAACATCCTTGTCCAGACTAAAGGGATAATTTTTTGTTTGTGCCTTACATTGTGCATTGCAAGGTCACTGGCATAAGGGAGTCCTTACCTAACAGCTGCCTTAATCAAATTGTGAGTACATTGTTTCCTTTTTGTCTTGCACTTATAAACACTCAGTCAATCAGTCAGTTGATTCATATGCAAATGATGTGTAGGTGCATGCCTGTGTACTGCCCCTCCCCTTGCAGGTACAAGATGTTGTCAGTCAGGTAATCATGTAAAAATGGCTGCAAATATTTGTGCCTCTGGTTTTTAATGTGAAAATGTTGCACCTGGTTTTGGTAAAGTTCCATTACAATGGAAATCTACACTAGTAACTTCCCAATTCATGCCATAAATGGCCCAGTTACTTGATAGTCTTAAGGGGTTATTCATCAGAGGTCGATGTTGTGAAGTTTTTCTACCTCGAATAAACTCAGAACTCAAATGTTTGCTTTTATATGAAAAAAACTGAATGTAAAATACTCTAATTAATGCAATTGGGGGTAAAACATGAAAACTCGAATAGGTTGAATTGATCGAGATTTCAAGCGCAAACCACCAAATAAACCCCAAAAATCACAAAGGCTTCTACATGACCTTGACAAGTCTTATCTGGAGTATTTTCAGATTCTAGCTCTTTGCAGCTTCTGGACATTTCAGTTTTTACTGAAACTACCCTTCGAAAACTCAAATTTTTAGGGGAAAAACACAACTCGGTCTTGGATTAATAACACCCTTAATATGACACTAGTAAAGGATACCTAACTTGTAGTATACAAGTTTTGCAGCACTTCACCAGCGATACAATATAGTGCTAGTAAAAAATGACCAATTCTAAGCAACTTTTAAATTGGTCTTAATTATTTATTTTCTATAGGTTTTTAATTATTCTCCTTTATCTTCTGACTCTTTCCAGCTTTAGAACGGGAGTCACTGACCCCATCTAAAAACAAAAGCTCTGCAGAGCTACAAAGATATTGTTATTGCTACTTTCCCTCTCCTATTCATATTCCAGTCTCTAATTCAAATCAGTGCACAGTTGCTAGGTTCATTTGGACCCTATCTGAAATTGCAAACAGGAGAGCTGCTGAATAAAAAGCTAAATTACAAAGAAACCACATTTAATAAAAAATGAAAACCAATTGCAAATTGTCTCAGAATATCACTCTGAACAACAATACTAAAAGGTAACTCAAACATGTATTTGCACTGTTGTCTGTGAGCAGTATTTCTACCCAACTAGTAGTGATGTGCTAAAAGTTGTCTGTTGTCATTGTTCCATTGAGTTGGGTTTATGAATTGGTAGAGACAGTGGGGCTCATTTATAAACACTGGGCAAATTTGCCCCTTTGCAGTAACTTATGAGAACAAGAAATTGTGTTATTCACTCTACATTACCTGTGATACTATTCTATTTTTGTCCTTCCCTTTCTACGCACTGATAATTTACTATAACTACAAGTTTATATCCATGCTACAGTGCTTGTTGCTTTTAGTCATATCTACACTTAGACTGTGAGCTCTATGGGGCAGGGACCTCCTTTCTGTGGTGTCTTTAACCACATAGCACTTAAGCTCTGTGCCCTTATATGAGCTCTGTATATATTATTGTATTTATTGTCTGACTTGTCCTCCCTAAAGCTATTTTTGTCATTTTTCGAAAGAAAACTGCCTTTTTTTTACACCTGTTGCTGCCGGCTGAAATAAAAGCCATTTTTCTTTAAGAGACTTTTGCTGTCCTGATGCTTACTGTGTGGGAACCTGTCATAGTGTACTATATCTTCTATATTATACTTTTATTTATATTGTACTTTTATGTATTGGTTCCTTAACTGCGCTTTACAAATAAAGTTATACATACATACATCTAGCTACTCTTACATTGATCATAAGCTTTCACCATTAGTGACAATTATATATCAGCCTTGGTATAGCTCTTTCCATCATACAATTGTAATGATCTATACAGTTTATCTGTTCTTCAGGGAACTCATGCATTGTTCTGTTTATACTGATGGTTTTAAATGTTTTCCTAAGATTTTCAGTTATGCTGGCTTCATTTATTTGTAGTGAATACCAAGTGAAATTCATATATACAAGTCCTTTACAAAAGAAGATCAATATTGAATACAACATTACATACATACTTAATGTTTTGTTCTAATTTGCAAGTGATATTGCTGTGTTGTCTTCTTATTTCTATAACCGTTTGGCCCTTACTGCTCACGCCACACTTTTGTTATGGCCATCGATTGATTTTACACTCTTGCTTGCTCAGACACCTTATTATTGGCTGACTCAGATGACTCACATAATCATGGGGTGTCATTCATTATTTTAAATTCATAAAAAGATAGAGTCCTTAATACAGTTTGCTTGGAGACAAAAACACAGTCAGGTTACAAAAGGAGAAGCAGGAATAAAAAAATACAGGCAAACCCAAAACAAGGATAAACGTTTGAAAGCTGATTAATAAAAAAGAAAAAGAAGAATCCTTATACTGGTTTAGTTTTATAAGACAACTCTATGAAATACAACATAAATGATCTTGTGCACATTTCAGATTAGATGCTATATTTTTTTATTCTTCTTATTTAGTTTTGTTTAATTTCAAGGTAATATGAATGTGCTCTTTTTGCTAACTGGCTCTGACCAGGCAGATGTGAACTGTCCATAGTGCTGAACAGACTATTAAGATTCTTGCTCTGAAGCAGAGGGACACTGTGAGCTGATTAATAAATATTGGGTGTAATTAAAACAACGTGAATGTTATTATGGTGTGCCTTCCAAGATTATTAGGCTGCTCTTATCTGTCACATATTTAAAAAATTGTGAAAGTTTTCTTGTTTTTTTTTTTGTGCTGCTGGGACTGTGAAAATACAGTGATTTTGAAAATAAATGTCCCATAGCAAGAAATCCAATGGCACACAGGAATGATGCAAGTAAGATTGTCTTGCATGTTTAATGCAGAGTGCAACGTTTTGAGGTCCTGTGTGCCATTGGATTTCCTTCTATGGAGTATTATATGTGCGGCAGCTGAACAACTAGCTTTATGCACCAGGTTTTGAATCAGGGTATCTGTATTGCTGTAATGGTTAACCTTATCAAAGGAAGCACTCACTGCAATCACTGTTTGCTATGTAAGACAATTGTTGGTCATTTAATATAATATCCTTTTGTGTGTAGAAAAACCATAGTGTTTTTTTTGTATACAATACAATGATTTTGCAGTCCCTATAATAACAAGTGTTGTGCATTGATCTGTTTCCTTTGTCTCAGCCTTAGGCATCTAAATGTAGCCATGGAAGGCAGTAAAATGTTCAGTGTTATCTGTTCATTTAAGTGATTGCTTTCATTTACTGCAGTAAGTTGGATTGTTGAATGCATTGGAACCATTTTACATTTGAGACAGATACTTATATATTTTGGAAAGTGTTTATTTAAAAATACCTTTAATTCAAAAAAAGGAGGTACAAAATAAAAGGCAATTGCTTGAATCTACTCTAATACGTGTACTCATGGTTCAGGTGGTTGTGTGAAAATAATCAGAAACATAAGTGCACCCATTGCCCACAGCAGCTAAAGAATAACTAACCCCCCCAATAAGTAAAACCACATACCTAGATAATCCCCCTCCCTACTTTCTCCTTAGTACATTATTCAAAAAAAAAAAAGTCCCTGAATATCATGCTCACTTATTTTTGCAGAGTAGCACAGAAGAGCTCATGGGCGCCATCTTGAAACTGATCTATTTGGCACTTGCACAGTTGGAGCAGTCCGATATTTGTACCAACTGCACATGGGCTGAAAAGTTCTGTTAATTGCTGAAGAGAAGGAAGAGGATCCAAAGAAGACCGAAGATGTGCACCCATAAACTCTACTGTGCTACTCTACATCTGCATAAATAAGTGGCTTAATATTTAGGGACACTTTTTGTAATCATGTACTATGTGAGGAGGAAGCAGGGAAGAGGGACTATCTAGGGTAGTAGATGGGGCTTTTCTTATTAGGGGGGTTTAGTTCTCCTTTAAATGCTGGTAGGACAAAACTCCTAGAATTCTGCCATTGCCCTAATACTGATTATAAAGTTATATTTCACTTTCTTGATGTGTATAGGTTTGACTAAGCAATAACCTAGCTGTCTGTAAAAGAAGTAGCGGTCTTTCTTTGAGTTAACCCTTGATGTGCTGGAAAAGTTAGACTCTATGGTATGGTCTATGGAAGTACCAGCTTACTTCTCTTTAGTCTATGCCAAGTGTTTGCTGGCAGCACATGGCACAGTTAGAGCAAAAGTGCCAACATGGAAAGTGTTAAATATAACTAAGTCAGACAAGCAATACAATAGTGTAATGGAATGCATGATTCTATCTTTTTGCAGGACAACTATACGTTTGCACAGCCAGGAATACAGAGGAAAGTAAAAATGTTGGAAGAACTGGTCAGCCGCATTGATGGTAAGTTGTCTAGAAATGCCTTAGCTATGACAAAATATAGTTAGACCTTGCACACTCGTCTTACTGCTATCAGTCTAATTATATAGTGTGACATTCCAACTCCATCTGCCTCAGACAGGAGTGTCATCCTCAATCTGTCAATCTTGCAGCAGTGTTGTGTCACCAGAATTTCTGCAGTGTAACATTTTAAGACAAGTCACTAGAGCCTGAGCTACTTTATTGCTTTTTATTAGAATTACATAAAAACCCAGTGGCAATTTCAATGCAGATAAGTAATTAGATATAAAAGGCAGCCAGCATTCATTTTATATTAAGGTCAATAATTGCTGCAATTTAGGAGTGTTCTATACATGTCACTTGTTCTTGTACACTGCAGATAGCTGAGCTGTCTGGCTACAAATGATCAGAGTGCAATGTTTTCAGTTGTTTTGCTTTTCTTTGTTGCCAAGAATACAAATCAGATTTTTTTCTCTGTTCGTGTAATTAATTTTCAACCGAAAATATCGGAATGATTAAAAATGAATGACCACTTGTGCAGAAATAATTTGCGGCTTGATTTTATGTTATTCTGTTGAGAAATATTGCCTTATTTCATCCACAAAATTATTCACTACATGAAATGCTGACTGTCATATTGCAGTTGCAGGATTTAATTAAATGAAACTCAACAGATAATGCTTGCCCATTCTTAGCATATTCTCTTGATAGTTTGTTAAATTAATGAACAGGGCATTAACAAAATGATGCCAAGCAGAACTAAGCTTTTTTGTGACACTAGCTTGTCAATTATGGAACAGAAAACAAAACAAAGAAAGTGTTTTGCCTCTTGAAATAGCTTCAGAGAATCATGTTAAGAAAGATTAATTCCATCTGTTCAGCATCCATTGTAGAAATCAAACTCCACGGCACATTGGACACATTCGCCCATCATAGATCTTTGATAAACTAACCCCTCGAGTAGCAAATATGATTAGAACATTAGTGTGGGCTTGTTGTTGTGCATTATCTGTAGAGGGCTTATTTAACTTGACTTTTTTGTATAGACTTTAACAAATTACAGGGCTGGTGTACAATTTGTAATATTCAGCAACCTTGTGAAATTAAAGTTATAGTTGCCAATATCCCCCAGTCACATTTCAGAGCCTCTCCCTTCAACACTCTGTTCTGCTGGCTACTGTGCAGAACAGGCTCTGTGACTAAGTAGCCCAGTGCCCAAATGTAAAAATATTATGTTCATGGTGTCACTCATCAGGAGGAGGGCATGAGACAACAGTATGCAGGTAAGGTAATCCGGTTGCATAGGATTTTCCTGTGCTTTACCATACCAATTGCTTTACAAGCAAAAGATATTTTCATGCTTATGTGACATTAAATAAAGTATCTTTTTGAAAAAGTTATTTAAATATACACCAAACCATAGCTAACTGTATACAACCACTGTTCCCCTTTTTCACTACTTTTTTCATACTGTAAACAAAAGAACTGTAAATGGCTATATAGCATTATGGCTTGAAATAAGTGTATTGCATGGCCTGCAGCATTTTAATTTTAAAACCAGTACAGGAAAAATACTGAATAAACATAACTAAATATATATGTGACTTGTGTTGAAGAGGTTGATCACCTTTAATTTCACTGTTTATATGTTGTAGAGAGTGCTATTCTGAGACAATTTGTATTTTTCATTTATTTAGTTTTTTCATTTATTTAGTTTTTTGTTCAGCTACTTTCCAGTTTGGAATTTCAGCAGCTGGCTGGTTGCTAGGGTCCAATTTTACCTAGGGAGACAGGAATATTAATAGAGGAGGGCCTGAATGCTATGTAAGCAATAAAGAGTAACAATAAAATGGTACTCTACTGAGAAAAAATGTAGCAGAATGGACTCTGCAGCCGATAGAGAGAAATTTAGGAGTAACATAGAAAATACATAGGCCAATAACCAGTAAGATTCATAACTCTATCACCCCCTTGCAACAGGATTAACGTTTCAAGTTTAGCCCTCCCATTCCTACCTCTCTATGGGGCAAATTCACTAAGATGCGAAGTTGCGCCAGGCGCAACTTCGCCGCACTTCGCCAGGCATGGTTTCGCCAGGGCTCCGCAAATTCACTAAAATCCGAAGTTGCGCACAGGGGTAGCGTAAGGTTGCGAAGTTGCGCTAGCGTTGATTCGCTATATAAAGCGAAGTTACGCTAGCGAAGACTAATTTGCATACGGCGCGAAATTCAAATTTCAATGGAGGAACACGTATCTGCACTACAATGCCTAGAAAACCTTCAAATCAGCAAATAAAAATTTTATTTTGCCCTACACATGTGCCCACTGTCTCGATAAGTTGCCATGAGTCAGGAAATGTAGGGGGGAGGAAGGGGAGCCCCAAAAATGTTTTGATCTTTTTCAGCCTATCAGCCATCATGTAGAAAACACGCCAGCGTTTTTTGGGACTTAGAAAAAAAATTTACTTTTTTTTAAACAATCCCTATCTACTCTATTGCGCTTCGCCAGGTCTGAGGTGGCGAAGGCAGTCTAGCGTAAAAGGTAGCGTTCAGTACACTGCGCAAATTAGTGAATTTGCGTAGTTTCGTCGCTAGCGAAGATTCGCCTGGCGTAAGGTTGCGAAGTAACACTAGCGAAACTACGCCAGCGTTCGTTAGTGAATTTGCGCAGTAGCGAAAATGCCAAACGCTAGCGAATTAACGCTAGCGTTCGGCGCTTCGCGGCTTAGTGAATTTGCCCCTATGAGTTGGTTCTTGCTCTCATGCCTGTAGAACAGGATTATATATACACAAAAAAAACTCACACTTCACAACTGTTTAAAATTAGCATTATCCTAAAACAAACCTTTAGATTTTTCTGAGCCTATTCACTTGTGCAAATATAACTACTTGAAACAGGGCCTTCTATAATTAGTTTCCGGTTAAATGTTCAATAATAACCATTACATTTATTAATGAGCAACAATTATTTCAAAATACGTAAAGGCTTAGTAGTATTTTCTTTATGGCAGCTCAATATCTTTTTCATCAATATAGAACATGACTTTTGCAACTTGACATTGTAAAATTAATCCTTGAAGAAAACAATGATAAAAAGATGCTTCAGATTTTTTATTCTATCCATATAATTGTATAGTTGTATGTCAACTACAGATTATTCTTCTGCATTTTCCTTGTATATCTAGGACAGGAAAGTTAAGTTATATTATAACCTTAACTTCTTCACCCTCTATCCTTTTTCAGTATCTCCTTTTGTATCAGCTTATTATAGTCGTTGACTTTGTTTTCTTTTAATACATTTCGTGTATCAAGTAATAAACAGTAAGTTTTAGAGACTTATTTAATGTTAAAGTAGAACTAAAACTGAACAAAGAAGTAAAATAAAAATGCTACATTGTTATGTTTAGGGTTCTATACCAGCCCAAGGCAACCATGGTCCATTATCAGTGAAGATCTGTTGTTCTCTGCTTCCATGCACATGCTCTGTTTTGCCATCAGTTACTGAGTTTAGGAACCAACTCACAGTGTACAGTTTGGGGTCTATTTATAATGTTGTATAAAAAGTGGAGGGAAACATTACTTGTGATGTTGCTGATAGCAACCAATCAGATCTTTGCTTTTGTTTTCTAACTGTTGAAATCTAATTGCTGATTGGTTGCTCTGGGCTACCAGTAATGCTTTACTCCACTTTTTACACAGGATGATAAATAGGTCCAATATATGTAAATTTTAAAAGTCAAGACTAGTGCTAAGAGAATTTATTTGCCAGCCATAGATTCATGGCAAAATTCTGAATTTTGCCATGTGCAAACTTTTTTGCGAAACTGCGGCAAACATTTGCAGTAAAAAAAAACACCCATAAGAAGAAATGCCCATTGACTTTAATACATTAGGACAAAAAAGGTCGCCATAAGAAAAAACGCCCACTGACTTTAATGCATTAGGACAAAAAAAAATCTCCATAACAAAAAACACCCATTGACTTTAATGGATTTGGAGCAAGAAAAATTGGCACGCGTATAACAATTGTTGCACATAAAAATGCCCATTGACTCCAATGCATTTTGTAAAATGTTGCTGTTTTCGTGATATTTTTTAGGCAAAACATTACTCATCACTAGTCAAGAAACACTGCTCATCACTAGTCAAGACATAAGGCCTATTAGTAATGAATTAACATTCTCATTACAGTGCATTCTGTATCAGAATTTAATAATCAAACCTGTAGAATCATCTTATATGACAGGCAGTCTTAATTTAAAGCTTGATAATTTGCAACAGCCCCTAAACTTTGCTTCTCAACAGCTGCCCTGTATATGTGAGTATAACACTCCTTACAAAATTCAAACTGGTGAGCTTCTGTGGACAACTTTGAAGGCCTGGATCATTATTATTATAGAGGTGCTGAACCTTTAGGCTGATGCAATAAGTTCAGTATAAAAAATACAGCATTTCTAGCCATAATCAAATCATCCGGAAACCTGTTATCCAGAAAGCTAAATTACAGGAAGGCCATTTCTCGTAGGCTTAATTTTATCCAAATAATTTTTAAAAATTATTCTTGATCCAAACAAAGATGTAATTAATCCTTATTGGAGGCAAAAGAAGCATTATTTGGTTTATTTGAGTTAAAATAGATTTTTTTTTAGCAGACTTAAGGTATGCAGTTCCCATACCTGTATAATATAAAATTATTGTCTGAATCCTTTCTTCCTAGTTAGGATTCAGATGGATAACAATGCTCACCACTTTAAAAGCATGTTCTGGGGTAAACAGGTGTGCTCTTTCCCTATACAAAATATATCTGGATGCCTTTTAGCTTTGAAGAGTCCTGGGGAGTGAAGGCACCCTGTAAAACAAGTAAGTGGTGTGCTGAAGATTTATTGCATGGGTAATTCAAATCCCCATTTATAAGACCAGTGCCCCCCCCCCTCCACTCTACACCTTAGTGGAAAAAATGGAAATTCAGCTCTTAAAGTTACAGAGGCAGCTTTTTGCCACCCCTGCTAACTATCCGCTCTCTGCCACTTGAAGCAAGGTTTTCACCTTACCTTATGGCCCTGTATATGACTTGACTCGTCCTTGCAGTTCATATACAAGATCTTTGTATATGGCATTCTGAATCGAGAAAGCCAATTGAATGACTACCTAAGAGGAAAAATTTAGCAAGTCTAGTTGGTTTGACTTATTATTATAAATATTGATACTCTGAAGTAAATGAAATCTGAGTAGAAAAATTGATTTGGGAACTTGAGAGATAAGGTATAAGGTAGGTTGGTAATGTTATATCCCAGGTAAATGGAAAAACTTCTATATTAATATTAGTTTGCATATTACCTCATGCATGTTCGTCTATATTTCATGCATAAAACCACCATATCAACATATTATTCTTGATATTTTAATTTATGTATTATTTCAGTTTATTATATTTCAGCACTTTCTATTTTCCATGTTAGCTACGCAAAGAGATTCAAATAACTTTTATTGAAAGCTGCTGAAGTCAAGCAAGTATAATTATGTTTTTAAGATATACACAGTTCAGTGATGCAGGGAACCGGTTTTAGATACTGTAATCAAAAGTTAAGTCCTTTACAAACAGCCGCTTCTAATGCATGGATGCTCTGATTGTCATTTGTTGATGTAATGATTGGCATATTGGGCTTTATTTATCTGTATTCCATATGGGGGAAGGAAGATGATTATTTTATTCAATTGATTTAACAGTGTTATACAAATACTGGCACACACACACACACTCACACTCTCACTTAAAATGATTATATATTAGTCAAATAAGAAAACAGAATACATTTAATATACAGTAGGTACAATGTAGGCTTTATCATTTTATATTTTTCATCCAAGACTATAAAGATTTTTTTGCTGAGCTTCAAAAGTGCTGCTTCTTTGAAACCTATAGCAATTTCTGAATTAAATGACCGTTTCCATTTGTCTGCTGATTTCTATTAACAACAATTCATATAATGCTCTGCTGATAAAAAAAAATGATTTTGGAAAGCAAAGCATATTTACAAGCAAAACAAATGAAATAGATTAGAACAGCATGTGTACAAACATACATGCTTTAAACAGCTACATTTATATTTTTGTAAACTTGGTACAAATTATTACATTCTAAATATCACAATATATAATTCCAAGTAGAACTATGACCCAAATAGCCAAATACCTTATTTGTTAAAAAGCATTTGTGGTGGTATGTGTGTGTGGGTTTACTTTTGGTACTTTGTAACAAACTACTTGTTAAAACTGGTTAAATATATTTAAAAATGTTACTAAATTAATATTTTATAATGTATGGTAAGTTATTTTCAAGGGGTACTGACCCTTTAACTTTATTGCACATTCCCAGGCCAGTAGACTAAATTACAGATCTGAACATGTCTTTGTTAATTAATTACCTGATCTTGATTTACTAATAAATCTGTTGGTCTGTCTGTCTGAAAACGTGCAAACTTCTTTATTAATAAAATCATTAACTGGGTTGTCTACTGGGTATGATTTGTGATTTATCAAAAGTGACTTCTTGTACAGATTAGTTTCAGTAACCCGATGAGTTAAATATAAACCTTTCATTCATGCTCAATCACAAGCATAAAACAAATATAATTGTAGACTTATTTGTGGCAAGCATTTTTTTTTTTTTTTAATTTATTTATTTATTTATTTTTTTACTAAGGTTATTTTTACATTTTGATCCATGTTTTAGTGTTTTAGAAGTCTTATTAATGTATGAACTATAATCTATAATAATATAATAATAATAATGGATTATAAGTAATCCAATCTAGTAATGGATTGTAAATCATCATATATATATATATGATATAGGGAGCACACCTCAATATAAATGGATAATCTTGGGTGCCTGTGCAGAAGCATGTAGGTTGCTTGTTGGAAAAGATGGCACTCACAAATTTTTTGTAAGCAATGAATAGTTCAATCAAGGTTTCTTGATCTGGCGTTTCAGACCTCCCTGAAAGGTCCCTGTGAGGGTCCAAAACAGACTATTTATTGCTTAAAACATTCCTGTGAGTGCTTTCCACATAATGGATCTTTCTGTAGTTTGGATCTTCATAAAAAAAACTTAGAAATTCGACCATCGAATTGAAAAACTTCGAATTCAAATATCAAATTCAAAGTTTTTTCCACCGAATTTGCCAATCCTATGGTCAAATAAAAATCGTTTGATCGAACGATTAAATCAAACGATTTTAGCGTACGATCTAAGGATTTTTATTCGATGTGTAAAGACTTAGAAAAAGTTTGTAGAAGGTCCCTATAGGCTAACATAGCACTTTGGCAGGTTTAAGTTGGCGAAGTATTGAAGTCAAAGTTTTTTTAAAAAGACAGTACTTAGATTATCGAATGGCCGAATATTCGAACGATTTTTACTTCTACTTTGAATTTCAAATTTTTATACTTCGAAAATTCTGTCAAATTCACTTCGACCGTTGATAAATCTGCCCCTAAATCTGCTAGAATATCATGTAAAATATTAATTCATTAAAAAAGGCTGGTTCTGCTTCTTATAAGGATTAATTCTATTTTAGTTGGGATCAAGTACAAGATATTTTTTTTTTTATTACAGAGAAAAAGGAAATAATTGTTTTAAATTTTGATTATATTAGGATACATTATTAGGCAAAGTGCTTTGAGAGTGATAGGACTCAAGTATAAACATAGTTAAGAGTCTGTTGCACTTAAGATATTTTTTCAATACCTGATTTGATGTAATTTATAAATTGCTTTGATATAAACAGGGAAATACAGAGAAACTGGAGTTTAATAATGTTTGTTAATTCAGCTTTTTTTTATAGTTTCTGCTTAATTAAAGCCTGTTTCTGATAAAGCATGATAAAGAAAATTGCTGGTGTTACTGAAGGAAAGAGGCAGCTAACAGGTGCCATGCAAAGCATATCCAGATTTACATACAATATCTATCTATCTATCTAATCAATCATTAAAGGAAAAGTTTAGTGTGAAAATAAAAACTGGATAATTAGCCTGTGCAAAAAAAAAAAAAAATGTTTCTTATGTAATTAGTCTATAGAGGCTGGAGTGAGCGGATGTCTAACATAATGGCCAGAACCCTGCTTTTTCTCTGAGTCAGTCAGCAATTGTAAGGGGGGCCCACATGGTACACCGTTTTTCAGTTTGCAGTTGATCCTTAGCATGCAGGTCAGATTCAAAAGCAAATGGTTATGACCCATGTGGCCCCCTTCAAGTCACTGATTGGTTACTGCCTGGTAACCAAACAGTGGAAACCAAGAGATCTGCAAAGCAGGAAGTAATGTTCTGGCTATTATGTTAGAGATCCAGTCACTCCAGCCTTTATAGATGACATTTTTGGCTAACTAACTATACTGAAAACATTTTTTATTTTACACAGCCGATTTATCCAGTTTTTATTTTTATACTGAACAATTCCTTTAAAGGTGTGGTTTACCTTTAAGTTAACTTTAGTTATGTTATAGAATGGCCAATTCTAAGCAACTTTTTTGCCTTTGTCTTCTGACTCTTTTCAGCTTCAAATGGGACTCAATGACCCAAATCCAAATACTCTGTAAGACTACAAATGCTATGTAACTATGTAACTATCTTTTTATTCAGGCCCCCTCCTATTCATGTTCCAGTCTCTCATTTAAATGAATGCATGATTGCTAGGATAATTTGAATTCTAGCAACCAGATAGCTGAAATAGCAAACGTTAAAACTGCTGAATAAAAGGCTAAATACTGTAACTCAAAAGCAAATAAGAAAAAGTGAAAACCAATTGCAAATTGTCACTCTCTATTGTCACTTTATACAATACCTTGAGCAAGTTTGCAAAAAGTTTTAGCTGGTATAATTGCCCTCTGGTAAGGTGTAAAATCAGGTATCTTATTCCCTTGCTCCCATCCACAGCAATCAATTCTTAGCAATCACATATATCTGTGCTTCCTGGTATCTGTTCCCTTACATACTTTCTTTGCATAAGGTTGCACCCCTTTTATACCACATTTAGGGTAGGGACACACTGGACGATTTGTCGCCAACGTTTTTAAAAAGCAAATCGCGGCGACATATCGCTCGTTTTGTCTCTGAACAAAAACAAATGAAAGACGCCAGCTCCTGTGCCCACAGCGCGTTTGTGAATCGCCTGTAGCTCCAAAACGCACTGTGACCCTTTTCCGAGCGATTTATCAGAAATAGCATGTACTTAGAAAAGCACTGAAATCTCCTAGACACGCACACACATACAGATAAGTAGCAGTAATTGTATTCAAATTACAATGCGAACGCAATGACGCAAGAACGCAAGCACGTAAAGACGCCAGGTTACAGCGGGAAGCACAAACCGTTTCCGGTTTGGGTGGAGCACGTACCCCACAGAATAATGGGATACAAATCGCTCTGTGCCAATAGTCGCTGTGAATCGTCTGTTCAAAAAAGACGATCGTCTTGTCGCCGCGATTTACTTTTTTAAAACGTTGGCGACAAATTGTCCAGTGTGTCCTTACCCTTAGTTTTGGTTTTGGGATTTTTACTATTAGATTTAAACAACCCCGTTTATTCAGGTTAATTTGTTCTTGTATTTGTAATAGATTAACTTTCTCCCAAAATTCTGTTTTTTATTTCGGATTTTTATCTACATTTTGCATTATCCATTCTTTCTTCAATTTTATCATTACGCCTAGACCTTCCTGATGAAAGTCAGCAGCCATAGCAGTATTATATCTCTGCATATCAGTGGCCTTTAAAGTAGGTTGGCACAAAAGAAGTGGTTATTGAAAAAGAACCTTGTCAAAGCACTTGCCAAATAGCATACTAGCAACCTAGTTAGAATGTGAAAACATGTTTTGTGGTAAGATAATATCAAGACAAGAGTTTTTTGGCCAAGGATTAGAGTGATAATGTTGGGTAAAACTTTTTTTAAAAAGTGAAAATAAAAAAATACAGTAGCATTATGCTGTGGGTTTGTTTTTCATCAAAAGGGCATATGCATCTTGTTAAAATAGAATGAGGAATGAATACTGCAACCAAAAATTTTGTTTATTTTTCAAGTTACAATAAAACTATTTTGAATCTTCAAAGTGTTAAGCATGATAATAAATCAAATAAAAAAGTTCCTATTAAATCCCTATTCAATCCATTTCACGTGTAACACAACAAAGTATGGAAAAGTTCAGTGGGGATGAATACTCTAAATGTGCACTGTATTTGTTCTATTTACTAAACATAATTATATAAGAGGTATTTTTTAACAATTCTGTTGAGTTCTTTTTGCACATTTTAAAAGCATTGTAATGTTGCAGCTTGATTTGTGTGGAATAGCTGGGCAAAAAATCACAAATAATCACAAATAGTTTTCTAAACCAACAACCTTTTAGACCCAGCGTTTTTATATAAGTGATATTTATTAATTCATCCGTATCCTGCAAGCTCTGACACATTCAGCTATTTGCTTCTTGATGTGTGTCCCTTCGCTGTTCAGCCCCATGCTTCCGTGCTTTCGCAGGACTCATTTCAGGTACAACTGCCAGCTAAAAACTGTAATCGATGCACAGATAATAAATCTGAAGATATAGTGTGTTTTTCCTGTATATTTTTACTTGCATGCACATGCATACGATAGCAAGAGTCACACAATTCTCATTACAGCATACCTCCCAACATTTTTGAAATCAAAAGAGGGACAAAAAGTTGTGCCGTGCCTAGTGCGGCAAAATATTTTGGCCATGCCCATTTTTGTGGCCACACCCCCTAATTACCATGTTTATCAATGCAATGCACTAATGACACTTACAAGCTGCTGGGGGGTATGCTATAGCAAGGCATAGTAATAAACAAAAGGCAGGAGATGCAGAGTAACTAGGGCAGGGAGAGTATTGTCCTTTGCTTCCAAGGATGAGTTTAGCCTTGCAGCAATTAACAGGGGGTAGCAGGTCACCAGCCAGCCCTCCACTTCTTAACATCCGGAGGAAATGGCGAGTCCCTGCAATAAACACCAGAAGAGTGGACAGATACCTGTAAAATGGTGCATCTATTTGCATGGCAGACTGGCAACAAAAACATCCATTCATATTTAGGGGGGAGCGTGTTATATGGGCAGGGTGCGGTGGGACTGATGGGGAGAGAATCGGGGGCAGCATGAATGCAATAGACCCCTTTATCCACACGTCGTATGCAGGAGACCCAGGGCAGAACAAAGAGCGCCTCACTCAATGGGATCCTCACATGTCTGGGCATATCCCCCCTCCCCTTCACTGGACATTATGGAAGGGTCCTACTCGGAGTCTAGTACACGATTCCTTGCACCAAGTCGCACCATAGTGACAATAAAGTGATAGTCTAAGCAGCGGGAAACCGCCGGGCCAGTTAATTAAAGGCACAGTCAACTGTAACAATTAAGCTAAAGTCCACACATACAGACACACACAGTGACACGCACACATACAGACACACACAGTGACACACACGCACACATACAGACGCACACATACACATACAGACACACACAGTGACACATATACAGACAGAAACACATATACAGACACACACAGTGACACATATACAGACACAACTCACACACTCGATCTGTAACTGACACAGTAGAGTTGCTCGGCTGCAGCCTCCCTAAATCCACCCCTCCCCCAAGCCAAGCAGTTACTCACAGTGCACGCACAGTTCCAGCACACACGCATAGCATGTAACAGGCATTTCCCTCCGTGATGAACAGCCCAGGTTTGGCAGCAGTGTAGAAGGGGGATGGAGCCATACTTCCAGTTCCACACTTGTTTAACGGCACCCCTCTCCCTCCGCATGCACGCACGCACGCACTACACTAAACTCCAGTCACGGGGGAGGGCGGAGTTTAGGACTTTTCACATGCCTCTCAGACTGTACACTGTAGGTTCCATCCCCCAATGACACAGCATGGTTAGAAACTTTTTTTTTTTTTTTCTGGCTGCTGAAGTACTTTGCGGGACTTTTAAGGTACAATGGCGGGACAGTGGGTTGAGCTGTCAAAAGCGGGACTGTCCCACTCAAAACAGGACAGTTGTGAGGTATGTACAGGTATTGAGAGATATAGTGGAGAACACATATGCAATTTGCATTAACTATATGTACATTCTCTCATTTACATACTGTCACCAAAAAAATTTTTCACATTAATTAAAAAATATTTTTTGCAAAGCCTTGAAACATAAAATTATTTTTAGACTGTAAATTATATAAAAGGATAATATGCTGATTGCCTCACTATTCATTCCCCACACTTTATTCTTGTTCACCCAACTTTTGGTGGTATGTCTTTTTTTAGTAAGTGATTACTAAAATGACCAGGTTGTTTGGCTAGAATCAAGTCAAACCACATGTGGGGTATGCTAAAAAGCATGGAAGTGACCAGGTTATAATATAGGAAAAGTTTTTGTGGTCAGATGAGTGCAGGGTTGTGCCTTTTCATCAGTTAGTGTCATTTTAAGTTTCACTCTAATACTGCCCACACCTTTAAAAAACAAAAGTGACATATAATGGTGGTAACATCATGTTGTGGGGCTATTTTCCAGCATTTTTTTTTTAAATGGTGAAAAGTATGACTTTTTTTAAAATTGCAAAACAACAAAAGGCTCTAGGTTTCATATGGTTTGACCTTTATTTGGAGATCTTTTTTAGCTGTAAGAAGCTTTTCAGGCTCTTTGGTCTATTTGTGAATGGCTAATGTTCCCCGCTCATAGTTATATAGTTACATAGTTAAGTTGGGTTGAAAAAAGACAAAAGTCCATAAAGTTTAACTCCTCTAACGAAACCCAGAGACTATCCATACACTCACATAAACTATATATACACACCAATATCTATACTAATTGTAGATTAGGCTATGATATTATGCTTGTCCAAGAATCATACAAGCATTAACAAAATCAGCCATCACAACATAATCCGGCAGTGCATTCCACAACCTCACTGCCTTCACCATAAAGAGCTTATTCTGCTTCAGGTGAAAGTTCTGTTCCTCTAGTCTAAAGGGGTGGCCTCTGGTACGGTGATCCTCTTTATGGGAGAAAAGGTCCCCCACTTTCTGTCTATAATGTCTTCTAATGTATTTGTAAAGAGTAATCATGTCGTTTCGCAAGAGTCTTTTTTCCAGAAAGAACAACCCAAACCTTGACAGTCTACTCTCATTATTTCAGTGGAAGGTGCACACCGTCAGTTGTTAATCTTTGATTAGAAGGCTGTTAGTATGTAATTCCCCTGGATACTCCGTCCTGATATCCATAAATCATGTAACTGTATCAGAGAAGGTGGGAAAACATACAGCAGGCAGAATAACTGCTAATACGTTTTTATTTTATGTCCACACGACAAGTGTGACAGTGTCAAGTGTGACAGTCTGATACTCTCATTATTTGTTTTCCATCCCTCTAACCAGTTTAGTTGCATGTCTCTGCACTCTCTCCAGCTGATTTATATCCCTCTCAAGGACTGGAGCCCAAAAGTGCACTGCATACTTTTAAAAAAAAAAAAAACATTTTCCGGTTAAAAAAAAAACTTGATTTTTTTTGGAGATTTATTATAACCTGAAGATACCTCAAATTAACTCACAGCGCGAATGTTTTTTAATTTATGAAAAAACTTGAATGAAAAAACTCAAATCCGTGTAGCCTAGGTGAAAAACGCCAAAACTCTAATTAATTGAGTTTTTTCGAAAAAACCTTGAATTGCTTGAATGAATCAAGTTTTCGAGTGAAACCCACGAAAAAAAAAATCTGAACATCATGAAGGCTATGATGGTTGAAGGGACCTCTGCCATTGCCTTCTACATGACCTTGACAGGTTTTAGCTGGAGTATTTTCGGATTTGAGATTTTTCCAGGTTCGGGGTATAATAAATTTCGAAAAATTCTAGGTTTTTTTTAAACCCAAAAATGTGAGTTTTGACTGAAAAATACTGTCCAAACTCGATTTTTTGGGGTAGAAAAAAAGTTTATCTATTAAATAAAAAGAGGATTATGTTGCCACAAATATGGATTCCTGCAGCTTAGTTAGGATCTAGTACCGTAAATTGGAAAGTGTTTAGATTTCTTCTGGTTTAAATGAATTACAATTTCGCCACTGGTGATTTTGCGGTATGTCATAGGCTTAATGTTGCTACTTTCCAGCATTTAATGGCGGCCATCTGCTTCTACTTAAAATGATAGTTGTGGCATCTCAAATTGTTTCAAATAAATGATTTCTATTGATGTTAAAGAAAAACTGTTCTGCTTAGAAAATTACCTTGTTTAGGAAATAACAAATGAGTGCATATTGCCACCAAGGGAATCTGACACAAACATGTCTTGCTAGACATTGTAAATCCTGTTTATAAAAGACTCATCTGGGAGCATGTTTATATGAACATAAATGAAAAATATTGTGAGATGCAAAATATATATGCAAAAAAGTATTGTGATATGTAGATATCTGGCATGGAAGAGAGTATGACAATTAGAGCAAATTATTTATCCTATAAACCACGTGTATCATTGAACATTGTTGTACAATATTTCACTAATCAGAGTAGCTGCTAGTATTTTTGCACTCATTGGGGTTTATTTATAAACACTGGCAAATAGTCATCTGGGCAAGTTACCTCTAGCAACAAATAGCTTTTTTTACTGGCAGCTGCAGGTTAAACAATTAAAGAAAAGATTTGATTGGTTGTCATGGGTTACTGCCCTGGTGCAGATTTGCCTTTTGCCCAGTGTTTATAAATGAGCACTGTAATAACCAAAGCTTGGCAAATCAGCAAATATCATTCTTGCCTCTGGACATCATTTAACTGGCAGAACAGCTATACTCATATGCTTTGGAAATAGAGAAAGACAGCTGTTAACAAACAACAAAAGTATTAAAATACAACATATAATATTATAAATGCATAAATACTGGGTATTATGTCTCAAGATGTAGTAATGCACTGCACTAAAAAGCAAAATAAGATGCTAAAAAAAATCTGACAATGTTTTCCCATCTTGCTGTTAAAACTTCTAAATAAAACACAAATCTAAATTATGATTTATTTTGTTGCCCAACATTTATTTTAAATTAAAATTATTATTACAATTATTTTCCTTTAAAAAAAGAAAAAAAATATTTTGTATGTTTATTATGCACTAGATTGGGTATTCGTTGCAAATTAAAAGATAAATGTCTTGCTGTTCATCCTGCAGGTCAGTGCTAAGAGCATGGGTTGTCACATATATTCTGTGTTGGTATTCCAGATCTCTTAGATTTAATCAGAAAAATAACTAATATCTAAAAGTGGAACTTTTTTCTTTTGTGTTGGCCACCAATGGAAAATAGTTTTTTAGGCACACAAGAAGATGTACAAGGATTTTTTTTAAGTTGAATAAAATAAGGTTTCTTCTAGCTTTAATACAATTGTATTGCTCCCAAATGTATTATTCTTTCAGTTTTCTGAATTCAGCTGTTCTAAAACAGGAACCCTTTACTTTAACAACCATTCAGTGTGAGAATATACAGAACCAAGACTTCTGCCCAGGGCTGTTTCAGTCAAAACATGGCCAAACTAGTTAACACTGTTATATGATTACAATACTGTATTGTATCCTAGCATGAGCATGCTTACATACCGTAAGTAGTTTAACAATATTATTGTTTGGAATGCTTCAAGCATTTTGGACATGGGGAACAAAATGCCTGAAATCTCCAGATGTGCCAATATGCTAAGTATTCCAAAATTTTTTTTAAAAATCTTTAGTTATGCTTTAATGTACACGCTCTTTTTCTGTTTAAATGTTTTTTTTTTGTCATCTGTAGCTATGTGTGTATGCAAAAGCTTTTTTTACCTAAAGTATGTAGTACAGTTTTAATGCATTATTCTATCATTATCTTTTTGTCAGTAAAACAATGCAAATAAGGCATAACTGGCATACTACCAACACACAGAGTTACCGGTATTGGAATTAATGGTCTTATAGTCTAAGAATTGTAGTCCAGACACTTTATCAAAATTAATATAAGCTCATTTCACATTGACTGCCTTTTGGAGAGGGTGAAATAATATTTTAGGTATTCCTGACGCAAGTTAAAAGACCATAATAAGATTAAAAGTTTTTCATTTTAATAACTGCCGCACATTTCTTTTTTGTTATTTATTTTAATACTGACCTTGTTGCTAATAGATACATTTTGGCAAATGTTTTGCATGATATTAACTTGGCACAAGCTTTACCATATCTTGAATAGCAGAAGAAAATAAATAGAGCATTTGACTCTTATTCAGTCTGTATGATATCTTTCCAGAAACAGGAACCTAAACATAGTATTTCCAAGCTTTGGATTGACCCTATCTACATTGTTTAAGATTATTGACAAATTACACACTTAAATCAAGATAGCTCTACTACAAATCTAAATGAAATTATGCAGATGAAAGGCACTTTCCTATTTATTAAAAGCTTAATATCCTCTTTATATACTAATATTTTTCTTTCTTTACTTTGGATAGTTAAATTAAATGTTACCTTTTAATTCAATCAATTTAAAATGTTCTAATAACATATTTTCTTTCATATATTTAACACAGGTCACTACAGTTTCAAGGTAGCAGTGCTGAGCATAAAATATTCTAAACAGCAAGTAAACAGAGAAGTCTTAATAGGAAAATGTAACCATAACTATAATCCTACTAGTAGGCTTAGTAAAGGATACATTTAAATGTATTTTCTTCCATTGCATACTAATTATTAATCCTACCCTTTCTTTGTTCTTTAAAATAATACCTTAGCGGTGACTGAATTGCCAGACAGCTGCAGAGTACACCCTTATTTATAAAACGGATTTTAATATTTGCTACACATGGACAAGTCATCTACAATGCAATGACCGGATATAGCAATTTGAACACACAGAGATAACCATATTGCTCTGATCTGGCAGCCCTCCTAAAGGCTGTTTCATCTGATATGTCAGCGGATTTGTGAGGAGTGCATGCCTGTTTAGTTTGGCCAATAACAAGATTCACACTTTGAATCGGGTCATCAGACAGCTTGGTCTTTTTTTGGTTGATAATAATGATTAGAGATCGATGAACTGCTTCTGTTTTGGGAGAGGGAGGCAACACTTGCACTAGCAACTCTGCGGTGCATCTAGAAAATTACCAAAGTGTGCATGTTGTCGGCTTAACTTGTTTTCACATTTCACAATTTCAAATGTTGTCAATCATATTTCTCCAGCATGACTTTTCCTTGAAATATGCATTATTTTCAGGTAGAGATATAACAATTTTGTTTTCATGATAGTGCATCTTTGAAAGTAAAATAAAGCCTGCAAGTATTTTTCAGTAGTACTTTTTCAGTAAAAATTCTGCACATATCGAATGTTATGTCCTCATGTTTTACTGCTTATGTGAGCACGGATACACACTCACCCCCCAAAATCATCCCTGAATGTAGAGATCAAGTTAAACTTGAAAAAAAAGTTAACATTTTTGTACACTCTATACGAATTATTGTTGTTAATAATGCAAAGGTGAAAAATATGCAGTTGAAATGCTAACTAGGAGTTTGAATGCACATCTGCCAAACATATACTAAGAAATGTTTTTCATGACAGAGTAGGCATAAAAAAGATAATTTGTCTTCTCGGGAGAGCAGAATTGATTCAAGCACTTGGTAATACAACCAAGTAGGAAAGAGGAATTGAAAGGAAACATAATTAACATTTAAAAGCACCTTGGAGACTTAGACCTAGCTTGACATCCGTATTTATTTTACAAAGAAAGTCATATAGGAGAATATAGCTTGCAAATAATTAACTGCTAGGTAGTCATAAATCAAGACAATTTGTTTTTTCACAGTGAAATGCATTAAGCTGTAAAGTAGTCTTTAGGTGACATCAGCAACCTCAGCAACTGTACAGTATGTTTCCCTGGAAAATGTAAACTGTAATTTTACTTCTGTTCATTCTTTAGTTACTAGTCTGCAGCATCTCAACACAACGTTTCCTTAATCCATGTTTCACCTAGAAAAAAAATGGAGTTTCATAATGTGATAGAGTTATGGCTATATTCCTTAAGCGTATACATGATTATTTGGTGTAGGGGCTTCCAGGCATGTGGCCTCTCAAGCAATGACGGGTGAATCTGACCTGTTTCACTTCACCAAAAATTAGCAATACGGGGAAAAATTTGTCAAAATGCATTGGTCTATGGGCTACAATATTTTTTTTTTTGATGCATGACAAATTTTTGAAGAGCGACAATTTTTTTTACCAGTTAGAGACTATGGACATCTTTATTCGCATCACTACTCTCAAGTCTCATGTTTAAAGAGATCTTTTGAAAGAAGAAAGTTTGGGAGAAAGTTGGAGACAAGTAGAGAGGCTGAAATGTATATACCTTTGTGACTTGTTGGAGGAAGTGGCAAAACATGTTTCAGGAAGCATGAAAGTGCAAAGAGGAGAAACACAGGAAAATAAAAACATTCGGTTGTTTCCCAGTTGGGTCAACGTTGATAGAAGAGAATCCACTTCCTTGAGCCTTCTCAATGCCTTGTCAATTTCTAAGCAACTGTAAAATATTAGCACTTAGTAAATGTTAGCACTAGTGCCATGCCCCTGACACTAGTTCCATCCCCTATACTGGGCCTAAATTTATATGCAGCTGATTGAGAAAGCCAGGTGCTAATTGACTAATGAATCAATTAACCGGTGATCCAATGGCAGAGTGTTACAAACACCAGAATCTAGTTTTGGGGCTATAAAAATATCTCTTGCTCACTGAAGTACTGAATCAGAGTAGGCCTAACAGACAAAGTTATTGGGTTAACAGATACAAGCAATGAAATGTGTAGAATTACCAGGATTTAAGCAGTAAACAGGAGTTGCAATAGAGTGGTGTATATAGCAGTATACAGATGAGGAGAATTACCAGGATTTAAGCAGTATACTGTTCATGAGTTGCAATAGAGTGGTGTATATAGCAGTATACAGATGAGGAGAATTACCAGGATTTAAGCAGTATACTGTTCATGAGTTGCAATAGAGTGGTGTATATAGCAGTATACAGATGAGTGGAATTACCAGAATTTAAGCAGTAAACAGGAGTTGCAATAAAGTGGTGTATTTAGCATTATAGTCAACATTATGCAGATAATTATATGTATGGGCTATATTTGCAAAGTTCTGTGCAATAAAATTTATATTAACAAATAGGTGTCTTGTTTTTGCATCTGTTGTAATATACATTTATAATTAGTCTACCTAACCGCTTAAGTAAGCATTTTTTATTCCCAAGGAAGCAGGACGCCATGTTTTGGTGCAAAAATATGACTGTAACATGTTAAAATTGCTGAGAAATATGTTAAACTGTACTTGCTTAAGCTTTTAATATTTTGATATTAGCACTATCATGCCTTATGAATCTTTTGTAATGTTATTAAACTGCTGTATATGTATTTTCTGAAAAATAATTTCATCCTGATAAATGACAATAATTACATTTGCCATTTCATTCATTATGTGCAAATGCTTGTCTCTAGTGAGTTGGAAAATGTTGAACACACACACACACACACTCACTCTCTCTCTCTAGCCACCTTATGTCAGGAGTGGGCACAGGATTACAGTTATGCTGTCATTGACGGTCTACTGATTTGAACCCAGCTCTTGCAGTCATTTGGAGCAGAGGAGATCTTCTCTGTGGATACCTGATGTTTCACTTCCCTGTTCTTGGTTAAATCAGTTTCTTCACCCAGTGTTATATCATCCTGTTTTCTTAGCTATCTGGCCTGTTGCCTGCCTAGCTCTGTTCTCCAATTACAATATTCTGTTGATATATTGTGATGCCCAATTTAAGGTAGATGGAAGCACTAGAGGGGCACATGCATCCTTCATCATCCTCTTATGAACATAGGCAAAGCTGTATGCAAAGGGGAGGCTGCATTTCAAGTCAGGTCAGGTTTATTGTCATCTCAACTGTATACAAGTACACAGTAAGACTAAAATAGGCATTTAGCCTGAAGGCAGGGTGAATATTTATAAACATGCCCCAAAATGTATGCCATTTGTGATACTTGTGCTTTAAACAGTAACAAATTCAATTTGACACTATGTATAATTACCCCTGCATTTATGGAGGCTGGGGGCTTCTGTAAATCTGTTGCTCTGTCAACATTGTAGTGAATGTCAACATTTGAATTTTAGCTCTTCCTCAAACTTGAAACTTCCCATGGGAGATATACAATGTAATATAAATAACTCTGGGAACATTCTGTTTATTTTAAACAAGTTTAGCTACTGCATTACTTTTATTTGCCGGCTGCATGCTTGATTAATTAACAACTGCTTTATGTACAATTTTGTAAAATAGATACTTTTTTTGTAAAGGTATGATTTAGAGTAGTACTATGAGAAACAATGTATTAGTACATGTACTAATGAATTCCCCATCTTAATCACTCTTTATATATTCTTGTGGTTGACCTATTAGACCACCAAATGGCCACTTACAAATTAAACCAATATAATATGTCTTACTTTTGTTTCATATTGTGCTAAACATACATATTGTATATCACAGTAAAATGTTTTATACATTTCCCTTTACAAAACACTGAGGTATGAAAGAAATGGCAAAGACTCAGTTATTGTACTTTAAACCACAAATCATACCAGTGCATTTGCAGTGGCAAACGTCCACTGACACATTTCAACCATTCTTAAAGGGAAATGATACTCCTAAACAGTGCAGGTCTCTAGGCTTTGGGGCCTCTGGCTTGCTTGAGGCACTGCAATCACACGCAAACTGAGAGCACACATACTGTACATGCTAAGTTACATCTACCAATGAACAGAAAGCGAGCAAACAGAACATCAACAAATATAAAAGGGAAATATTTACTAACATATATGTATTTCCCAATTTGTTGTCATGTATCAGTATTTAAATTATCTATTGCTTAAGTTTTTGTCCAGATACAGTTTTACTTTGAAACTGGATTAGCAGTAAATTATACTTTCTAAATGTTTGCTGTGAGTAGGGATGTAGCGAACCGCCGATAATGTGTTCGCGAACGCCGTTCGCGAACACCGGCAAAAATTTCGAACAGTTCGCGAACAGTTCGCGAACTTCGAACATCCGAAAATCGTTCGATTCGAACGATCGAAGGATTTTAATCGTTCGATCGAACGATTTTCGTTCGAATCGAACGAAAATCGTTCGATTTTAGCGATCGAATGGTCGAACGATTTTGACGCGAACGCCTATTGGCGAACGTCGCGCGACGTTCGCGAACTTGCGGCGGACGCGAACAGCCGATGTTCGCGCGAACAAGTTCGCGAACAGTCCGCGACATCCCTAGCTGTGAGTTATGAAATGTAGAACAAGCTTTTATTTGTTATTACATCATCTTATATGAACAGTTGTACTGCATTCTAAGAAAATAATACTTAACAGATTTTCATATCATAACATTCATGAATTTTTCTCCACAATGTTTTGACTTCCACTTAAAAGGTAACATTGCTAGACACACGCAGATGCAGTTTCATATGTACTGACCTATTATGCTATTGAACTATGATGGGGAAAAGCTCCAATGTACTCAATTTGTTTTCTTAGGAAATGCAATGTAGTAGTGGTTTAATAGAATGTAATGTATTATATTAAAGGAGAAGTTGGGCACTGGAGGTTATAATTGCGTACCTAACACCCCAGGCCAGTGCTTCTGTTTGCTAAAAAGAGCCCTAGCACAGATATTTCTGTAGAAGCACCATATGGAGAACTATTACACATCCTAATTCTTCTAAAGAAGCCAAAGAAGATAGCGTCAAGTAGCTCCTTCAGAAGTACTCCAAGCCAGTAAATTTTTACACAAACAAGAGCATCGACCTGGGGTATCAGATAAATCACTGTAACCACTGTGGTGTGCCTAATATTTTGTCACCCAACAATGATTATACAGGTACATTTCAGAGATTAGAAATGTGTTCTAGAATTAGAAGTGTGTTTTAGTTATACTACTTTGTTCCTGTGAATTGTAGACAAAAAAATTTAGTAAAATTGATGTTTAAGATGAAGTTAATGTGCATGCAATAAATCCATAATGTTTTGATTTGGCAACAATACTGGACCTTAATAACCACAGATGACAAAATGGCATGCCTGTGAACAATACAGTGTCAAATCCACCTGTTCAGTAATCTAAAGTCACAGGAAATGTATGGGGGATTGGATTTGGCAAATACTAAGGATTTCATGAATCTCAATTAAGTGCTGGGACTTGATATTGGGATTCCTTTTTGATTTGCAATATGATATAAGCAGAACTTTAAGAAATATTTTAAAATGCTACTGGCATAGCATCACTGTATGTTTCATTCTCACTTTTAGATCAAGTACACAAACACTTACAGCAATATGAGGTTGAATATCTTCAATTTGCTTTCCGCTGGATGAACAATCTTCTAATGAGAGAACTACCCCTCCGGTGCACCATCAGGCTATGGGACACATATCAGGTGAGTTCATCTCACAGACTACTTTTTTTCATTTATTGGTGTGAGCTAATATCTGCTATTAAGTTTTCTGCAAATCTTTCTTTTCCTTGGCAAACTACATGCCTGTACTTACTGGGATAATCCCTCCCCTGCTTCCTTCAGAAGGACCCTCCCCAGACCTTAAAAAGGCCAACCATACCCACGTACCAGCTTCTAAAATACCTGTAAAGGATGGGCCGTACTGACATGGAGTTCATAAAGGAAAGGAACATCACATTAATATGATATAATCCTCCCTTTTCCCTAGTTGAACTCCATGTCAGTATTTACCGGAATGTAGCAAAATAATCTTTCCTAATGGGAGGGTAATAGGCTTTTAACAGGAACCTACTATCCGTAATGGCATAACACTGAAGAGAGAGCCCACAATAATACAACTTACAGAAGTGAACATAGAGAATGTGAAAACCCCAGAAATAAGAAGTTTACACGGATAAGAATAATCTTACAGTAGAGACTTTATACTACAGAATGAGAGGTGTTAGCAAACTGTCAGAGTGAGGAACAAGTGAGTCCAATAGCATCAGCCAACAGCTTGATACTCACATAAGAGAGAGATTTGAAGACATCCATGCACATGGTGACCTCAAACAAAGTTTGAAATACTACTCCCCTACTCACCAGGAAGCATCCATCACAAGTATGCCAAGTTTCAGTGCAGATCGCAAGGTGCCTGTAAGAAACACTTGGTAGGTGTGAGCACCTCAAAAACAGACCCTTTGTAGGTATAACCCATTTAATATATTCCCAAAAGTATATGGCATACAATGCACTATGAGGCACACATGAGGTATATACCAGGAATGGACAGAGCTGTATACTCTTCTTCTTTCTTTCTGTCGCAGTTAGAACTTGTAACACTATCAGTCAAGTGATCAGTGAGAGAGCACCCAAAACTTCACAATATGGTGCCTCTATAAAAAAGTTTGAGCCTTGATGAAACTTACCTACCACAGGGAGAAATATTGCCATGTGAAATAAATGCATTCCTTTGCTTAACTGAATAAGCTTTATCTAATCACAAGGGCATTGCATTTATGTAATAAGACGTTCAGATGCAGATGTACTAGACACAGATAAAACCAAGCCACAAAAACATCTTATGCATAGTGTAGATCAGCTGCTGCTTAAGCAAGCATATATAAGAGCCTAGCAGCCACCCAGCCCAGGTAGCTTTATCCATTATAGCTACTAGCGTCAAGTGAGAAATAGCTAGATCTGCCTGCAGAACAGAATAGGAACCCATCCCTTATCTCCTTCTCATTATGCCATGCTGTATCAGGCCCATAAAAAGCCACCATATTGCAGGACACCAGGTTCATATCCCAGACAAGCAGGCCTCCATTGCTGGGAGTTGCACAGCCAGGAATCATCTGATTATATTCAGCTAGTGCATGCACAGGTAGGTTACCAAATGTTACACTGAGGCAAATTTGCTAATTGGTGCTGGTGCCTCCTGCAAGGGCCCAAGTCAGCAGCCATTTCTAGCTGAAAGGCTATAGAGTAAACATTTTTTTTAAAAAATAACTCAAACTTAGGAAAGTCTGTTGAGGGAGGCAGCTGGTCATGCACCTTCCCTCCATTGAATAAAATATATATATATATATATATATATATATATATATATATATATATATATATATATATATATCCCATGCACTGGGAACAAGGAAAAGTAACAGGAGGTAGTAAATATTTAGGTCCCTAACTAATTACACAGTGACTGACTAAACACTAGCTGCCACCTCCCATGCCCATCTGTAAAAATAAAAGGGGGTGTAAGGCCACATACACCACTGCCACTGGATGCCTTTTGAAAGGCACATGCATGAGTGAGACAAGAGCTTCACAGCAATACAGGAAGGCAACTGAAACACAGACAGACATGGGATAACAAACACTGCACACTATTGCCCTACCTGATTCAAAAGCTGAAACCCAGAAGACTCAAAGATATGAGGTAATGTGCTAGGGAACAAAAAGGTCCAATGGACCAAAAACACTTGATGCCTATGGGGCCGAAGGCTTTCCCAAGGTTAAAAAGAAAATTTTGCATCCAATAGGAGCAAAAGCAGAAGGACCAAAAATATGCCAGTAGATGAGTGTGGTTGGCCTTCTAAAGGCTTGGGGAGGGTCATTTACATGTGAGCAGGGGGGAGGGACTATCCTGGTAAGTACTGACATGGAGTTCAACAAGGGAAAATTGTCGACACTGTTACCTTAAGGAGACTTGCTTGTGTCATATCTTTATTATATACAGAAGTGTATATTTGATTTATATGTTGTGTGGTGTATTTAAGAATGTTATGTGATTTACAGCTTAGATGGTATCAGGACACAACAGATACAAGCTTTAGTGACACCCTATTTAGCACACAGTTGTTAAGTCCCCTCCCCTTTGACCAAGAGCATCTGAGAATCCAGGCCTTCCTGCCTCTGAACTGCCTTTTCCACCTTCCATTGTCCTGATTATTGAATGGACTGCCTCAGGAATCCATGCCCTACTCCCCAAGACTCAGAACCTGACACATGTACCTATGCTCAGTCTTTAGGTTTGTACAACAGGCTAAGTTAGTCAGAGAGTCCTGAGAGTTCCTGCGGTGAGGACATAGATGCCAGACCTAATGGAAGGTTGAGTATCAGGGAGGCAGTGAAAATATTTGTTATACATTCTATGTAGTATAACTTGTTTTATGTGTATTATTTCTGTAGATATGTGTTCAATATTGATTGAACTATCTTTCGTTAAAGAACCCTTATAACCAGTAATACTTATGTACATGTGTATATGAGAATATACATATTTACATAAATATATCCTTGGTCAACAAAAATAGTATCCAAAGCATTTGACATTTTCATCCAGTAGGATACAAGTAGAGAACAGTCTTTGTTTTATATATGTATTAAGTTACCTTTTTCTAATGTGCATCTGGTTCAGAAATGTTTTGCATTTATATAATGTAATCTAACTGGGTTTTAATAAGCCCTATAAAAATATATATCTGAATTATGTTAAATTCCCATTTATGCCTATTCACCTCTAGAGAATCAGAGTGCCCATCCTGAAGTAGTTTAGCATACAGTACTGAGATCAGCCCCTTTGTATTGCCTTTATTAATATACGCATGAAATGGGTGTGTGATGATTTTAATTTTCCATTCAGTTTAACTGTTATAATTCAGTCTACATCAAATAAACATTGCTTATTTTCTGCCAACAGGAATGTATACAGTATTTAGTGGCATAAAATAATTCTTAAATTGTTTTAATTTCAAAACTTTTAAGGTCCTATTCATCAGTTAAACTTACTAAATATCTCGTTTTAATGTATATACCCATTTACTGTAAAAAGCTGCACAATATATTGACATTTATTAATGAAAATGTCAGATTATCAAATCTTATACTTTTGATCTTAAATGGATCTTCTGCAATATAACATTATTTTTTTTCTTTTTGTCACATTTAGGTCTTTAGGGATTACATTGTTTTTCTATGAAATATATGCTTTCCTCTATTATTTAACATGATGGTATCAGATGTGTCAACCTTTTACCTTGTAACAAAACAAAAAGTTAAATAATTAATTTAGTTTGTGTTGCAGATATCTTGCTACTCCTGAATCAAACAGGAGACTCCCACACCCTGCCTATTGATATCTGCTTTTCCAATTGGCTTCATAGCAAGTACTTTCTCTGGTTGTTTGTTACTAGTGATGGGCGAATTTGACGTTTTTGATGCCGGCACCCGTTTTTTGACGCCGTTTTTTTCCGATGCCGGAGAGCATTTTTTTTTGACGCCGGCGAATTTTTCCGGCAAATTTTTGCAGGCGTTTTGTGAATTTATTCGCTGCCGGCGAATCGCGCAAATTTGCCGGGAATTTGCGCCTGGCGAATAAATTCGCCCATCACTATTTGTTACTAAAACATGTATGGTCAGTCACCCTTGGATAGTGGCTTCTATTGTGCATATAAAACACAGGTTGATTGTAGCTGCAGGATAAGCACCTGCTTGGGAATTCCATAAATATAATATTTGGGAACTGAGCAAATCATGCTCCCATTCAACTATTTTCCTGTTAAAAAGAAAAATTTAAATTGACTGTGATGAGGAATCCCAATGGCTTAAACAATGACAAATGTCAAAATGTATTCATAGAACTGACTAGTTGGGCCTATTGCAACAACGTTCAAATGTCTATGAATCCTGCAATTGTCCCAGATAACCTGATTTAACCTGTAACTGTAATTCCAACTAAATGGGTTGTTTACATAGACAGAACCTTCAACCCATCACAATGTTTAGTTAAATGAAATTATTACTGAAATTGATTATTCATACAAATGCAATGTTCAGTTAAGTGGCTGTTGAATGAAATGTTTGGTAAATGTCTGACTGTGAAAAAGTACAGTAGGTGAAATTGAATATTTGTTGACATAGAATAACAATATGGAATAAGTAGTATTAATGTACAGCTAAGCAGAATGTTTAGTGATGTTTAATGTTAACATAAATGGAATGGTTACTGAGATGGACAGTGCATCTAACTAAGGTGTGGAATGTCCAGCTAAAAATCCTACTGAAATGAATTGTTCATGTGATGGTACTTTTGAACTAATCTGAAATGTATTTTTAGCTAAGTTGACTGCTTGTGCTAAAAATAAAGAATTTTGAATAATCTTTTAAAAAATACACATTTTTGATCTTTATCGAGAGAAAAAAAAGTAGAAAATGCTAATGTAAACTTGGTATCGGAAAGCTTGTGAGATCATTTAGAAATCAATGGGAGCTGTCCTTAGCAAAATGTAAACTATTTATCCAATTCAAGTTTTTTACATTTTTTTAAAAATGATTTTGAAATGTTTGATTTTTTCACAGTTTTATTTAATTTATGGGGCACATTTACCGCAAATACTTCGATCAAACGATCGCAGGAAAAATCTAACAATTCTAAGGATTTTAATCCATCAATCGAACGATTTTCCTTCGATCAAAAAAATCTAGGAAAGCCTATGGGGACCTTCCCCATAGGCTAACATTGGTGCTCGGTAGGTTTTAGGTGGCGAAGTAGGTGGTCGAAGTTTTTTTAAAGAGACAGTACTTCGACTATCGAATGGTCGAATAGTTGAACGATTTTTACTTTGATTTGTTCGATTCGAAGTCAAAGTTGTAGTCAAAGGTCGAAGTAGCCAAAAAAATACTTCGAAATTCAAAGTATTTTTTAGTCTAATCCTTCACTTGAGCTAAGTAAATGTGCTCCTATATGTTCAGATTTTTAATAAATAAGGTAACATTTGGGTTAATTTGAAGAAGAACATTTTTAAAATTACATTACAAATGTAATTTGCAGCTAAATGGAGTGTTCATTTAAAGCAATTTTTACTGAAATAGATTGTTTATGTAAGCAAATGGAATGCCCGGTTGAAAAGAATGACTCACGGCCTCATGAAATTTGCTCTACTGCAGATGAAAAACTTCCCAAACTTGCCATTCCCTTTCCCAACATATGAATAATTGCATGTAAAATACATTGCATGCTGTGATCCAGTGTAATCGTGAAAAAATGCTGAATAAGACATTTTCCTGTGATTAAGCCAGAGTGCTGCAAGTAATGTGTTACAGTAATTCAAATGTTGGTGAAGGGAAATGTATTTACTGTAGATTTGTCACTCTTAGTAATGCAGATTTCCTGTACTGGAGAAAAATCTCCATGTGTGCAATTGCACTAATAGAGGTGACTAGTGGAATGTTTAGTAAAATAAAATGCACAGTGGAATGCTTAATTAAGCATATTATTGTCTTCTATGAAGATAACAATTATTAAGATTTATTATGATAATGCAGAATAAACTGAACTTTCAGCTAATTGGAATTGTAAATGATGTATAAGTTTTAGCTATTGCAATAAATTGGTTTGTTTAAATTAATTAAATGCTGAGCTAAACTCAATGTTTTGTTTAACTGAAAAGAATGATTGGTAACAAAATAGTAAGTTAAACCTTATGTTTAGAGAAATGGAATGTTCAGTTTAACAGAATATTTAATGAAACTGACCAGTTAAATAAAAGCTGGGTGTTTATTACAGTGGGTTGTTCAATGGATTGGTGTTTGTAAACTGAAATATAATGCTCAGTCTTAAAGAATGTTCAGGTTTAGATAAAATTATGTTCAACTAAGTGGAATGTGTAGTGAAATTGAATGTTCAGATGAACAGATTGAAATTTACTGTATATGTAAATGCAGTGTTCAAGTAAATGAAATATTTTGCTAAATGGAAAGCTTAGTGAAGTAAAATATTTAGGTAAAATGAATTTTTAGTACTGAATGCTCATCTTAATAAAGTGTTTAATTCAATATGTACTGAAAGTGAATGTTAAGCAATACAGAAATGTTTAGTAAAGTGAAATGTTTGTTTTAAAATAATGTTTACTCAAATACAATGATCTGGAAAGTAAAATATGTACGTAAATAGTGTGTTTGGGTAATCAAAGTCATATAAAATGTTCTGCTAAAAATTGTAGTGGAAGGTAGTGGAAAGTAAGTGGAAGGTTCAGTTAGGTGAAATTGAGTGTACACCTTAATAAATTAAATAATAATAATTTAGAAAACTGAAATGTTAACGTAACACCATAAGGATCAGTGTGAAACAAGTTGTTCAGACTTTTAAGATTGTTAGTACAGTTAACAGTGATAATTATTTGCTATTTAAAGGAGTAGTTGACTATAAAATGTATATGTTCTATATATATAATATGTTAATACTGTAAGTTATATACTGTATGGCAGCTGGTGCTTAATTACCTGTAATAAAATTACCTGAGAAAGAAAGTACTTAAATGATTGTATTCGATTTGAAAGATACCTTTTATTCAACTAATTTGATAAACTCACCTAAAAACACTTATAGTGGTTATTCAACAAAGGTCGAGCTGAAGAGATTAGTGAGGTTTTTCAAGCGAAAGCCACCAAAAAAAACCTAATCATGAAGGCTACAAACATATTCATATGGTTGAAGGGACCTCTGCCATCTACTGTACATGAACTCAGCGGTTTTAGCAGGAGTATTTTGGGATTGAAACTATTTCCAGCTTAGGGGTATAATATATCTCAAAAAAGTCTTTTTTTTTTACCCGAAAAATACTGAAAAATACCCTTGATAACTCAAATTTTTCTGGTTAAATAAAACTTGACTTATGATAAACTTATGCAACATCATGTATCACATGTGGTTGTATCAGAAGACATGCCATTTTAGCACAATTATCAGTATTACATATAAGGCTAATCCATAAGAATATTATATGTTCAATGAACCAATATGATATGTGCACAATATAAACTTCTATATATCTATTAATCCACATTTCCAGTTACCGAATTATATATATTGCAAGTAGTCATAGCAGAGTTTTGTCTTCATTGTAAAAAGCTTATCCGTGTTAACATTGCATCAGTATATTTAGCCTGTAAGAAGTTTGTGGTGATCAGTATTTTAAAGAAAGTAACTTAAGTGGGTTGGTGCAACTACCATTTTAAATTAATTTATAGTCAATAATATTCTTTAGTAAAATGCAAAAAAAAAAAAATCAAAAACATTGTTGAAATTTCTGATCTATTTGACATGCATAGCCAAGTACCCTTAAAGGACAAGAAAAGCAAAGCTCAATTTTTATATACCTTACCCTTTCTCATTGACATTGAATGTAGATTTTGTGGTTAATCTTTCTCTGGGATATGTGATTGAACATTTTTAAAGGAAACTTGGAAGGGAACACATGAGAGTGACAGACTTTCAATGAATTTAAAGACTGATTGCAGCTCTCTTTTTTTGTCCTTGTATTGAACACCATTGTTGACGACTGTAGCAGTATACAGTATTTTACTCTGCTTTTCATAAAACTAGCATGGCAATAGATCTTTTATTTTGCATCCACAGAGTGTTATTTTAGGTTAACTAACAAAACACCAGTTAATACTAAAAACTAATACTAAACTAATACTAAAAACTCACCATCCATTTCTCTAAATGTGATATATACAGTGTTTGTTTATGTACTGTATAAGTATGTACCAACTTTACATGTTGTTTGGGAGTGATCATGGACCCTTTCTTGTATTTAAAATCCCCAAATAAAAAGTAGTTCAAAAACATTTTTTGCAGCTTTATACTCAGTAGGTAATTGCTTTAAGATCCGTGTGATGTGAGATACAAACTTATAACTGACCAACAGGATTTATTCAGGGCATCTTTCGCACATCCTCTTTGCCTGCCTTTTAATAATGGTGACATACATATTTTTTTCATCATGTTCCATTCATGAACTTATAGCTTGGTTCCATTGTGACTTAATAATGCATTTATTGATGCCATCTTTATTGGATTTACAGGTAGCATGTACAAAACTTCAATTGATAGAGCAATAATTATTTATGTGCAGGGCCAGTAAATTGTCCTCATTTGTTTTCGTTTAGATGATTCTTATTTATCTGTAGTTTACGTTTC
The DNA here is from genome assembly GCF_017654675.1 of Xenopus laevis. Taxonomy (NCBI): domain Eukaryota; kingdom Metazoa; phylum Chordata; class Amphibia; order Anura; family Pipidae; genus Xenopus; species Xenopus laevis. The sequence continues at coordinate 80,233,431 of NC_054375.1, read as the reverse complement.
CATCTCATAATAATAAATATGCTGCCATGCTACAATAATATTCTTCCCTTTGATTAAGGATAATTAAAAATCAGTCATTTCTGTCCCCAGGATTTATTTCACACCTTCTATTGCTCTACACTTAAATCAATTCCAAACAACCTCAAATTCAATTAATGTTCACTGACCAATTAAAAGTGGACACACAATCCAAAAAGGCAGTGTGTAGGCTAATAGAAGTAGTTAAAGGTTAGTTTGGGATTTCTCTGGAGGTACCATGTACTACACAGATGACAGACCCATTGGAAACATGATCATAAGAGAGACATAGGTAGATATAATGTTTGTTATTAGTGTGTCCATGCTTATATGGACCGAGAAGTAAAATGTGACTTTACATTGAATTCTATATTTTGCCTTGTTTATGCAAGAAATAAAAAAAGTCTTAATAAAAAGCAAAATATATGTTACTTAGTAGTCCTATTAATTAAACTAATGTTGAAAGAGGGAAGTATATTGACCCTTTAAGACTACTGGACAGTCTGCCTTTTGTTAGGAGAGTGAAAAAAGTTAAAGGGATTATGACAAAAAGAGACAGAAGTTTTTAAAATAGCATTGAATATTTTTGACTTCAACTAGTTAATTTGAAATATTTCATCAGACACATTTTTATAGCATTGTTTTAACTAAAATTAAGAAGTATCAATGCTTGAAAACATCATGCAGTTAGTTCAAACTGACCTGATGCAGTAGTGATCAGCACTACCATACCCATATAGGACACTTGTTGGACACCTGTCCCTCAGTCTCCAGGCATTCATATTTCATATTTTCATTAATGAAGACATGAATTAAGAAGAGACCAACAAACCACTGTTTGTACTAGTTGTTTGTCTGTGTAAGCTTCAAAAGTTTTTTAAAGATTGTGGAAGAAAATAATATAGTCTCTTGCGTAGATTGTTAATAAAATATACGGTATTGTTATGAACAGAGTTTTATAAATAATAAATTACAACTATACCAGATATGTTTTATTGATCTTGTCAGCCAACCCATTAGGTTTTCATTGTTTTTGTTGTTCTACAGTGTACATACCATTTTCCCCATTCCTTTATAAGTTATTGATATATTTTGGTATTTCTGCCCTTTATGTCCCATAAAAAAGAATGAATATCCTGTTTCAGCTATGGATGAGGATTTTTTTTTAAAAGTATTGCAATGATGCCACAATTTCCTGAAGAGGTGTAGGATCTATTATCTGGAATGCTTAGGACATGGGGTTTTCTTGATTACAGTTTCTGTAATACCATAAGTCTGCTAAAAATAATATAAACATGTTATAACCCCAATAGGATTGTTTTGCCACCAATATGGATTCATCCAGCTTAGTTAGGATTAAATACAAACTACTATTTTATTATTACAGAGAAACTCATGTTTACACATTTTTACTATCTGTTAATGTCTTTGTGAGATGGGCGTCTTGTAATTCAGAGGTTTCTGTTTACTGGGTTTCTTGCTAATGGATCCCATGCATGTACTTTGAAAACCTGTGCAGTCCAGACTAGGGGGAAAGTATGCAAGCAAGCAGTCCCCTGAGCACCAACAATTACAGGTAGACAACACATCTTTACATTTTCTTTTTTTTTTTTTTGCAAAAAGCATAGAGGTACAGTGGGCAAATCAGACTGATTCATCATAAGACTCCCAATAAAAGATAGGTAAACAACCATAAGACAGCAGACTTTCTATAAGAACCTTTTGAGACTTGTTAACTAGTGAATGATTTGTGATAACCAGTATCCTAAAGTTAACAATAAGTTTTTAACACTGTAAAATATATTTGCTTTTATTTTGTTTATAACAGACATGCTTCCTTTTGTGCTATGATTTACATAATGAACATTAAAGCCTAAGATGATTAATATTTCTCTTACAGTGTCGCATGAAAAAACAATACCGATTGTTTTTGTTTGAGATCAAGAAAATGCTATGCAACTTGTACTGGAGGAATTTTCTGGTCAATAAAAATGTCTACAGAAGGATTCAGTACTCATTATATATTGATGGTCACTTTACTAACGTTATAAAGCAATTTTATTGTAATTTGCACTTTGAGTTAGATGGGATGGAGGTTTTTTTGCCAGATGGCCACCATATAGATAGCTATAAACCTAGGGAGGATTGGTTTTACATCTTTTTGTTGAATCTTTGCTAACAGCTTGAAAATAAGCCACATGAATAAATGCATTAGTAGAGTTTTGCTTCTGTAGTTTTCTTGCAGATTAGGGTTTGCTATTTATCCTGGTTTACATACAACATTAAACAAACAAACGATTGCTGTATACACAAATGTGATTTCCATGTCAGATCTAAAACATATTTCCTTTTCTGCTTTCTTTGCTTTTTTTTTTTTATTTTTTTTTTTTTGCTTCTTTGATAATAAAATGGAGTTTGGTTTTTTTTAGAAAGGGCATGTAGTTAGTTGGCTGATCAGTCAGTTATAATATAGTTCAAACCTACTGGTATATTTGAATAAATTAGGTAATTAGCTGATATAGAGAGAAAGCTAAGGAGTCATTATGTAAATTAGATTAGTGCCTTCCCTGTTTATCTGAATGGAGAATTTCCTCTTGCAGAATGGACATATATAGAAATATACTTATAATATACCCTTGTAAAACTTGAATAGAATTGTCCGCTCCAAAGAAGAATAATAGTACACTAATTTGCAATAAACACGTTCAATTTTAAACTCCTCAGCAATTAATCCCCTGCATCACAAAATTGAACCAGAAATAAATAATTTACCACAGGACCAATCCTTATGCCTTACGCTGATATGGTCATATACTGTAGTAAGGTAACACATCACTATCAAAATTCTGAAGCATCAAAAACATGTAATAGGATTTGCTTCTTGTATCTTTCCTGCTTTTGAAGAATGATTTCACCTTTGCTTCACACCATGGAGTATGTGCATGTTTACCTACCAGAACAAAAATAGTTGATGGACTGTTGCTCATAGCAACTAGTAGAACTTTTTTGTGACATGATCCTGGGCTTTGTTTTTTTGTGTGAAAGCTAAATTGTTTTTTTAAAACAAGGTATTTGTCAGTTGTTTGTAAGATAGTAATGATATTATTGTCATTTGAGTTAGCAGAACCATTTCTCCATGTTGGCAGAGTGGAAAATATTTAATATAGACAACAAGAGAATGGTCTTAGAATCTGTTGGCTTCATTTACATATGTAAGGTTAAATTGTAAAACCGAGCCTGCATAAATGTTATTTATTACTTCTTTGCAAACTGTAAGAGTCCACCCAACCTGCTCTGATGAATTGTGTGCAGTTGTGCACATAGACACAAATGAACCCTGGACCTAGAAGTCATTTCAAGCCTCCTTTAGTGAGTTGCTTCCATTGCTGTGACTTGTAGCAAGTAGATTGCATTCTTATCCTGCAAGCTGGCATCGTTTGGAAACTAATGCTGTAGCAAAAATGCACTCCACAACTTTTATAGGCTTGAATTTGCATCCATAATGGGGAATAATGTGCAAGTTACAGTTGATGCTACCTAGAAGAAAAAGATATTCTTTTATCCACCATGGAGATTATTTTAAGAGCTGGGGCTTGCTGCTAGTGTTTAGATAAAATGTAATATAATAGTGCTGGGGTCTTTAAGGATATCAACCCAAAATATATTTTTTTGCCTAATAAAAGAAAACATAATTCTAAGCAATATGTATTCATTACAAATATTCTATGGTGTTTAAGTTATTTGTATTTTTGTTGCTTTTGAAAGCAGTGCAGGAGTATGTATTAGTGGGAGCACTTACCGGTCACCACTCAGCTCCGATGTGCTTCACATATGCTGTTAACCCCCAACAGCCAATGTCAGCAAGAAGTTCAAGTACCAGGGGAGACGATATTAGTCCATTAAAGGGTAACATTTATTACAAAAAGCATAAAAGTCATGTATTGCTTGCCTCAGACATATCGTAGGCTGCACGCTCAATGCGTTTCATGGCTGAATGTGATGTCACACCAAGTGAATATGGCAGCTGCTATCCTAAACAAACAGAGAGAGTTTTTAGAGCTGTTTACTCAAGTATGGTAAAGCGGAATAAATATAGTGTTATAGCTTGCACTATTGTGGCTAGTCTATTGTAGCAATTACACTTAATTTTAAGCACTAACAATTTTAATAAGTTCATATTGGAAAGTTGCTTACAATTGTGTTTTCTTTTAATCTGCAAAAAATTATTGTATCGGTTGACTTGTCCTTTAAATATATATATATATATATATATATATATATATATATATATATATATATATATATATATATATATATATATATATATATATATATATATAGTGTTTATGAAAAGTGTTCACCTTGTTTCATGTTTTATTATCATAGAACAGTATTTACATGATAACATAGTAAGTAAGGTTGAAAAAAGACACACGTCCATCAAGTTCAACCCTTTAGTTTTTTTTTTGTTTGTTTTTTTATCTGCCTAACTGCTAGTTGATCCAGAGGAAGGCAAAAAAAAAAGAAAACCCATCTGAAACCTCTCCAATTTGCCTCAGATGGGGAAAAAATCCTTTCTGACTCCAAAATGGCAAACTGACTAGTCCATGGATCAACTTGTACTATGCGCTATAACCCATAACCCTGTATTCCCTCACTTGCTAAAAAGCCATCCAACCCCTTCTTAAAGCTATCTAATGTATCAGCCAGTACAACTGATTCAGGGAGAGAATTCCACATCTTCACAGCTCTCACTGTAAAAAACCCCTTCCGAATATTTAGGCGGAACCTCTTTTCTTCTAATCAGAATGGGTGACCTCGTGTCAGCTGGAAAGACCTACTGTTAAATAAAGTATTAGAGAGATTATTATACGATCCCCTTATATATTTATACATAGTTATCATATCACCCCTTAAGCCCCTCTTCTCCAGCGTGAACATCCCCAATTTGGCCAGTCTTTCCTCATAGCTAAGATTTTCAATACCTTTCACCAGCTTAGTTGCCCTTCTCTGTACCCTCTCTAATACAATAATGTCCTGTTTGAGTGATGGAGACCAAAACCGTACGGCATATTCTAGATGGGGCCTTACAAGTGCTCTATACAGTGGGAGAATGACCCCCTCCTCCCGTGACTCTATGCCCCTTTTAATACAGCTCAAGACCTTATTTGCCCTTGATGCTGCCGACTGGCATTACTTGCTACAGCCAAGTTTATCATCTATAAGGACTCCAAGGTCCTTTTCCATAATGGATTTGCCTAGTGCAGTCCCATTAAGGGTATAAGTGGCTTGGATATTCTTACATCCCAGGTGCATGACTTTACATTTATCAACATTGAATCTCATTTGCCAGTTTGTCAAGATCGTGTTGCAAGGATGCCACATCCTGGATGGAATTAATCGGGCTGGATAGTTTTGTGTCATCTGCAAACACTGATACATTACTTACAATACCCTCCCCTAAGTCAATAATGAACAAGTTAAATAAAAGTGGACCCAATACTGAGCCCTGAGGGACCCCACTAAGAACCTTACTCCAAATGGAGAATGTACCATTAACAACCACCCTCTGTACCCGATCCTGTATCCAGTTTCCTATCCATGTGCAAAACGACTTCATTAAGTCTAACAGACCTTAGTTTAGAAAGCAGTCGTTTGTGGGGCACGGTATCAAACGCTTTGGCAAAATCCAAATAGATCACATCTACTTGCCCCCCACTGTCCAGCATCTTACTTACCTCATCATAAAAAGCAATCAAATTTGTCTGGCAAGACCTATCCTTCATAAATATGCTGATTGCTGCTCATAATGCCATTGACTAGGACAACATTTTGAATGTGATCCCTTAAGCCTTCAAATAATTTGCCCACCACAGATGTCAAATTTACTGGCCTATAATTGCCAGGCTGAGATCGTAATCCCTGTTTAAATATTGGAATAACATCATCTTTTCTCCAATCCATAGGCACCATATCAGATGAAAGTGAATCTGAGAAAATCAGAAATAGGGGCTGGTCGAAAAATGAACTAAGCTCTCTTAGAACCCGGGGGTGTATGCCATCAGGCTCTGGAGCCTTGTTTACATTCATTTTTATTAAAGCTTTATGAATCATATCCTGAGTCAGCCACTCACTAGATTGAGCTGAGCCATTAGTGCAGCTATAAAGTGAGCCTGGGAACTCAGACTCCTCTATTGTATACACTGAAGAAAATAACTGATTTAGCACATTTGCCTTTTCTGTATCTGTTACAACCATACTGGTACCATTATTTAATGGAGCAACACTCTCAACCTGCATCTTTTTACTAATAATATATTTAAAAAAACTTTTTAGGATTAGTTTTCACCTCCACCACAATTAACTCTTCATTTCCTTTCTTTGCCTCCCGGATTGCTGATTTACAACATTTATTACAGTGTTTATATTCATTAAATGCAGCTTCTGTCCCAACAGATTTGTAGTTTTTAAATGCCTTTCTCTTCTTTCCTATTAACTTCTTTACTTCTGTATTAAGCCACATAGGATGATTCTTAGAGCTTCTACATTTACTCCTTAAGGGAATAAATTGAGAACAGTAATGATTTAATATCATTTTAAATGACAACCATTTCTGTTCTGTGTTTTTAGCTGAAAACTTAATGCCCCAATCAATGCTCTGTAGGGCAGCCCTCAAGGCACTAAAATTAGCTTTTCCAAAATTCATGGTTTTTGTTGTCCCAGTATATATTTGTTTTTTGCACCAGATATTAAATGATATAACATTATGGTCACTATTACCCAGGGGTTCAATGACTTGCACATTTGCTATACGTTCTGGGTCATTTGAGATCACTGGATCCAGAATAGCATTTTTTCTGGTAGGCTCCTCAACAACCTGTGCCATAAAATTGTCATGCAACCAGTTTATAAACTTGTTCCCATTAACTGATCTGGCAGTACTGTTGCTCCAGTCAATATCTGGGTAATTAAATTAAATTTCTACTGTATTTCTCATGTATTTTTAAAATCAGAAATATAAATTACTTTTTTATGAAAACAGATCTCTGCAAAGTGATTGATATTACAGTGACCCCCTCCCTGAAACAAAATAACTGTTTGCATACAGTATGTATACACCCCCATCAAGTCAGTTTTGTAGATTTTTGAAGCACTTATTGTGGCAATGTCCTGGTGACCATTCCAGTACATTCATATTCTTGTTTATAAGCCATTCTTGTGTAATTTTAACGCGTAAAAATTTTAATGCACGTGCCGATTGTTGAGAGGCAACAATTTTTTTTTGACACTGGAATTGTCACCGCAGTTTGGCAAATTAATTTGCTTGCGGTAAAAAAATGAAAATTCGCCGCAAATTCGTGTCTGGTGAATTTTTGCGCCCATCGCTAATGATGTGTAGTGTGTGGCTTAAACCAAAAACAACGTTTTGATTTCATCAGACAATAGAATTTTCTTCCAGCTGACTTCAGAATCTCTCACATGCCTTCTGGCAAACTGTAGTGACTTTCTTTTTGCCATTCTCCCATAAACTGCGACAGGTGAAACACACGGGTAATAGTTGTTTGTGCATAGTCTCTCCATTCTCAGCCACTGAAGCTTATATATCCTTCAGAGTTCTCATAGGGCCTTTGTAGCCTCTTATCACTTGAACAGTCATTTGCTTTTGGTTGTGGCTTGTTCTTGCCAGATTTACAGCTGTGGCATACTATTTCCTTTGTGGAATTAACTGTGCCCAAATGGATATTCATTGACTTAGTTGTATCTATCCCCTACATCTGCTTTTCAATATACATAAAGTTTCTTGGATTGTTATTTTGTCTCCAAGATATAAATTATGCTTTGTTTCTGACTTACTTGCTCTTTCCAAGTACATGTGTATTTACACTACAGTCACTTAAAGCCCCTTGACTACACAAAGGTTATCTCCATTTAACTACTTATATGACTTGGAAAATAATTGGTAGCAGTGATGATTTAGTGTCATATGAAATGGGATGTATGCTGCTGTAAATTTTGTGTTTTTTCATTGTAATTAATTTAAATTACTTTGCAGAAATGTGTTTGTCTATTCCTGTTGATCAGTGTCCAGAAAATAAAATTCACTGTGATTCTATATGTTATGTTCTATGACAATAAACCATGAACACTTCCAAGTGGGTGAATATTTTTATATGGAAGTGGAAATCATCAGTGGAAAATAATGCCAGGTTGTAGGAACAGCATCCCTGTATGGTGAATTAATCAGAATGTTACTGCTTACCTCCACCCATCATATAAGAAATATTTGTTATCTTCAGTATTTAGAGAAACATTTAAATGAGAAGGAAAGGTTAAAACTAAGTAAGCCTTATCAGAAAGGTCCCTCTAAATATACCAGTAAACCCCACAAAGTAGTGCTGCTCGGAGTCCCCTGTCAAAAGAAATGCTGCATTTCTTTCCTTCTATTGTGTACACATACTTCTGTATCAGACTTCCTGTTTTCAGCTTAAACCTCATTGCCCTGGACAAGAGCATGCTCAGTTTGCTCCTCTCCCCCCCCCCTTCTCTACTGTAATCTGAGCCCAGAGCAGGGAGAGACTCAGGCAGGAAGTGATGTCACACCACATTAATACTGCAGCTCCTATCCTAAACAAACAGAGAGTTTCTAGAGCTTTTTACTCAGGTATGGTAAAACATTCTACAGAATAAATATATCATTCTAGCTTGCACTATTGCAGCTAATCTATTGGCAATAAAATGCCTCCGTAGCTTTCCTTCTCCTTTAAAGGGTTGGATATTGGCACCTGTTTGCATTTCATATTTTATTATAGTAATATAATTATAGTTCACAAAAACCTATTTTATTTTCCTGAGAATTTTTACCTAGTCATACTGTTTACCCTTTTGTAAAATACATCTAAACAGTCTAAAAAGTCAGCATTAGTAGCACTGCTGAAAATACTGTTGCTCTTCTGATAACCAACTTTATGCGTTTAATGTGACTTTTATTCTATTAAGGTCGGGTTATTAATATTGTGAATTCTAAAATTCTAACCACATTTCTCCTAAGATATATTATAATTCTCTTTAGTTTTAGAACTTCAATATCTTATAGCCTAAATACCTGTTAATAAATATTCTTGAAAGAAAATATATGTAAGTAACCTGTGGATTTTAAATAAATCATCACCATTAGTACATTCTCTTCCTAAGCAGAAAAAGATCTTGGATAAAATCTTATTTGATTGAAATACTACAGAAAGAGAGTCTTTAAGTCATTAAATATATGCTGAGCCCTTCTTTAAATATCAGACATAAATCCTTAGTAAACCATAAGTTTAAAGCTGTTGCTGAGCAACCGATTATACAACGGGTTTCCTGCATCTTTCTAAAAGCTTTCACTCAGCCAAATAAAAGCTTCAAAATATTCCAATATGAACTGTACTTGTATTCCAGAGGGCTAGCAGCTAAAGTTTTTGCCATTGAAGATATTTAATGGGCTTATAATTTTTCCAAGAATGATTGTTTCTTCGGTTTTATTAGTGCATTTGATCTTATAATCTCTGTTATGATTGTGCTAACACAGTTATTCATCAATTTTAATATAAAATATCCCTGTAGCTGTAAGACCTTAATTAACAAAATTAGGTCACCTTCAGATTGTTTGTCTGTTAACAAAGTGAGTCATTTTTAAAACTAGTTTGGTTTCAGAAATTTCCTTTACTTTCTCTGTTTTCATTTGCATACTTTTGGCATAAGATGATTCAAATTAAGGTGTCCAAATTAACCTTAATTAATCTTTGCGTAATTTTTAAGAGGCATATTTATCAAGGGTCGAATTGATGAGAGTTTTTTAAAACTCCCATGAACTTGAAATTCGACCAATCAAAATTTATTAATAAAATCACATTTTTAAAACTTTAAATTGAATTCGATCCAAATGTAAAAAACTTGATTCAAGTTCAAACAACTCGGCAGGTTTTAGGTGGGGAATAGTCAAATTTTAATTCTTAAAGGGCCAGAGTATGATAAATCCCTAAAATAGAATTCAGATTTTTTTAAAAGCTCGAATTGAATTTGAATAACACCCTGGTTGAATTTGACAGTTTTGACCATAAAAAAACCTGAAAATTTGAATTTCAAATTCTCAATTCGACCCTTGATAAATCTGCCCCTAGGTATTTAGCCTGCTATTCCAAGAGTAGATTTACTGGGATGAGGCTTTCTAGTTTTTCTCAGTAGGCTACTAAATATTAATTGCAAGGGAAATAACTATCATTTTTACCATTTTTATCATTTTTTTGTAGCATGATCTAGACAAAGACTTACACAATGCTGGTTTAAATGCATCCCATGTGTTAAAGAACCCATCAGATGTTTGTCCTACTAAGGGTAATGGGACTCGATAATTAACTATTACTGTTTAAACATCAGAGTACCTCCATATGACCTAAAGTGGTTGTGCCATACACCCTTAGTGGAAATTATGGGGCAATTCACCAATAAGCTGCCCCTTTATACAGTCCAAATAAGCTGTTGCTATCATCTGAGCAGAACCCACTTGAGCACAATACTTGCCTGTCTTAGCACTACAACGAGAAGAAAGCCTGCAGTTGTATAACAGGGTAGAGAGAGAGCGGAAAGCTGACACAGAGGACCTATAGAGACAAGAGGACATACAGTGTCATCGATACATGTCACCAGCAATGATAAATGTAAAATGGTAAATAAAAAAAAAAAAGGAAACAAACTTTTTGTGTGAGCTGACATTATCGCTAAATTACTTTTCTACTGATTTATTGGAAAGTAGCAATGTAATTTAGCTGGATGATTACCTAGGATAATCCTTTGCTTTGGCTTCTGAGGAAAAGCGTCAAAAATTGTACACGGACTCCTGCAGCCAACCGGTGAGGAAAAGGCACATAAACATTCTGAACTGCTAAAAAAATTAATGGCAGAGTCTTTCAAGCACTACTTTGTGTTCAATTTTAAATTGGTGGATTCTAGGACCTGAGATCCAGCTTTTTTCATGGGTGCTACACAGATTATTTGAAAAGCAGAGGCACTTGAAGTCAATATTGCTCCGATTATTTCCATCAAAGCTGAGTAATTCTAAAATAAAACATATATGGGGTCATTTATGTTTTGCATGCACAAAAAGGCCTCAATCAGGCTTTTTATTTTTGCAGTTTGCACAGTGGACTGACTTTATCAGTTAGCACTTTGTACAAGATAGACAGGTGAGGGAAGGCATGTAGGTGTGTACACCCTCCAACCTCCTACTCTTCTCCTAGCTTGTGCATCATTCAGAAGCAGGGGAGTAACTAAGGGACCATGGGACCCTGGTGCAAAAACTCTACCTGGGCCCCACTCTCAGTCTGTTCCCGTGGAAGATGTGCAGCAGGCTCACTCTTACCATCTGGCCTCCTTTCAGTCTCTTTGGTGGGGGGGTTGGCCCAGGAGAAGTCACACCCGCTGCTCCTTCCAGTAGTCACGCCAGTGTTCAGAAGTACGAGGTAGGGAGTTCCAGAATATGCAGGTTGCAACCAAGCCCTGTCCTTACCACCTGCATATTCTGACACTGGGCTTTGTCAGATCTGGCATTGAAAGCAGAGTGCAACTTTACCTGGACCACAGGTGCCACAGCTGCTTGTTAGATAAGCACCAAGGGGTACGTTTCTGCATCCCTTAGGGCTCTAAGCACTAAGCACTTCCCCAAAGGTAACATAATTTACCCCTACAGAATGCATTTATTAACATTGTTAATGTCTAAATATACCATACACAATAAGATCTGCTCGTATGGCAAGGTCGCCAAACAAGTGAGATACCTACCTAAGGTGGATGATATGCCAACTTTTTTCTATATGTTTTTGGCATTGATGCATATTGTTTACATGTAGTGAGAAGTGTAATAAAGTGAAAATGAAAAATGAGATTAGGTGGGCACTCAATAATTCCAAAGCATTATTAAGGACAGGTTACATTTTTATTACTGTAGATGTGGAGCGCCCTCTAAGATTTGAGGTATCCATTTAATTAGTGCTTCCAGACATTTTCATGGGGTCATATAAACCGATTTGTTTCTACCTTACCTAAAATAACAATGAATTTAAAGAACAATTGATTTAGGATTATTTTAAACAAATAAAATATTAAACACATGTAAATTGTTTTTAACAAAAAGTTCATACCATTTTAATAGAAAAGTGAGCTCATTATCAGCTTCACATAGGTGATAAAAGGAATTGGATGAAATACTTACTTGGGTTATTTAGGTAGCTTGATAATTTGAGATACCTAAGGTGAAATCTCACAAATCATTATTTATCTGAAGATTATGCCTTATGAAAATAACTTATGCAGCCTTACAGTGATAACTTGAAGAAGAGCTAACTTTGTAGGTGAAATGTTATCTAAAACAAATTTATTTTCAGTGGTATAACAGCACTGAATTCATGTACAATACATTATGAGGTATGTTATATATAACCAATTTTCATTTTTATTCATTTATAAAGAGGTCAGAATGCCCTTAGATACTATACAGTCTTTACCATTTCAGCTATGTTTTGCATACCTATCTGCATTTACTTTTCCATGTTGTATTTATTTGTTGTCACACATACATTCATCTGAATCAGTTTAAGTGTGTGAAAGGATGATTTATATTCTGTTGGTGTGACAGTACTTGCGTAGGAATGCTACAGAATCTTTGGCATTCATTCCCAGTGCTGGTGTGATAACAGAATAAAAGAAGCTTTGCTGCTGATTGAAGTTAACTAGCTAGGCCATTGTGCAAGCTTCCTTGAAAATCACTTCTGAATACTGTTTTTGTTGGAAGGCTAGGTCAATGATTGGAATGCATAGAATTTTCTTTCAAAGGGAGGAAAACTATCTATTTTGCCTTCAGTTTTTTGGCGCAAGTGAGAACTGAACATAATACATTTGCTGTTTTCAGTGCATGCAAAATATTTAAAGGGCACTTATCACAGCCAAAATCAAACATATATTAACAATCTGACCAGTACAAGCTAAACACGTTTAATCAAACTACATATATAGATTTTTGAAAAAAACTGCAGGTTTTAAAAAATCCTTTACTTTGTCAAATGGATTCTTTCACTGAGGGAGTCCATACAGTGACTATAACAGTGACCATACTATGCAAATTTCAGGAGCATGCTCAGATTATAGCTCTGCCTTAAGTATTCTACCCAGAATGCCTTGTTTTAGTAAACTCCTCCACTTGAAATATCACGAGATGTCCCCATCTTGTCCCCTGCTGGTGATGTTATTATGCAAATTAAGCATTATGCAAATACAAGCATTGTATTATAAAATACCACTTAAAATAAAGTGTAAAATAAAGTGTAATACCCAAAGCTTATAAGAGCTAAACATATCTCATAAGCCATATATGCACTCATTTATAGAATAGGCAGCAAAATTGCACCTATATTATAATGCCATGTACCTAGTGCTTGCTCCTATGTATGTTCTACCATAGAAAGGCTCAGAATTCTCTGGTGCAGGAAAGCCAAATGAGCATGTGTGAGATACAGAACTCACTTTTCATGTTGTAGCTGTATGTGGTCACTATCAGTATTCGCATTATTGTATTGCTGTTTATATGCTAGTTGCAATTTGCTGCCAAATGTGGTCTTATGTTGGTTCACCCAGCACTGGGCACAGCATGGTTGACTAAGTATCTGAGGTATTGTTCTGTGTTTGCATTAAGGTTTATGTCTATTGTTAAATGTGTAAACTTACCCTGGTGGTGTTGCAGGGTGGTTGGGGACGCGCGCAGCTTTAAGTTGGTTGCGCGCTGATGCGCACTGATCTTCTATTCGGTCTCATGCGCCGCCCACTTCTGGGTTATTCGTGCCGGCGCCGTGATGTTGTGCATTGGCGAGAAATTCAAATATTTAAAGGCGCAGGTGCCAATTGTCAGTGCTCAATGTTAAATATATTTTTATAGTTCCTGGGTGTGTATATTCTGTGTTCTTGATCTGATACTGACCCTGCCTGACCCTGATAACGTCTAGTTTGCTGCCTGTCCTGATTATTGCCTGGTTTTCGACTACTCTCTTGGATTCTGTTCTGTACCACAATTTTGGTGTGTTTGACCTGGCCTGTGACCCCGACCATTCCTACGTCGCCTGTGTGTACCACATTGACTAATTGTTACTGACCTGGCCTGGCTTTTGACTACGCTCCTTGTTTTCCATTCAACAACCCCACGCTTGGTTTCCTTTGCTTGCTCATAATTCTCTCATTAGGCCTCTCATGTTAATGCCTAGTGGCATCCAAATAGCAGAGGGCTAGTCCCGAAGCCAAAGGCGGTTTTTATAGGCGGAAGGATGAGCCACGACCGGGTCCTTGGAGTCTGTTCTGAGATTGGGATACCTTGCGTTACAGTTATAATATATTTATCTATTTAGTTGCTGTTTTTTTCAGTTATCCATTCTTGTCAGGTAAGTGCCAATGGCACACTGAGCTGCACCTCCCCCCTGCTCCTCCATCTACCCGCACTGACTCTCCGAGTATGCGCACAGAAGCTGATGCTGGTCTTGTCAGTGCAGAGTCATGGAGCAGCAGGAGAGGAGTACATTGGCTTCTTCAGCAGAAAACATGTTGGCGATGAGAAGCCTAGGCACAGCCCCGTGTGCCATTGACCTAATAAATGAAATAATCTTAGTTATGTTTAATACAATATTTGTCTTCTAATGTGATTTTATGTTATTTTTGTCTTTTTGTGTGTATATTTTTGTGCTGTTCATATTCTCTGTCAAAAAAGACTCCCTTAACTGAACATTTTTTTACTTCTTTTATGTATTTATTATTTAAAGCAATGCAACTTAACTTTATATTATAATGCAAAGTGCATACTATAAAATAAATTTGACCCAATGTCTTAACACTCTAGAGACAATACAATAAAAAAAGTACTTGTTGCTGTAAAATATGGTAATTGATGAATATCTGTAGGAATGGATATGGTTGTGTTTTGTTTAATGGACTTACAATTTAATGCAGAGGTCTCAGTGGTGCTATTGTTTAATATAAAAGCTACTGAAAAGAAGAAGGAATGCAAATGAGTCTAGTTCTCAGAAAGAACTGAAACAATACTGGCAGTTTCTTTATTGTGTCCATTAATTAATGCCATATTACTCAGCTTCTTAGGGAAAGAAGTAGAAATGCAATTAGGATGATACATGAGGTAAGTAGTTTAGACATCAAAATGTAAAATATGTAATAATTATATTGTTAGATTGGAGTATAAGTTGTTTGTGATGGTGGTAATTAATCTTAGCCTCTACAGAACTGAATATTATTCAACCAGCTGGACAACACTTAGAAGTAACTGGGACCAAGACACACATTAATGTCTGCTAATAATAGACAGGAGAGAACAGTTCAAGGATATGATGCAAATTTATACAATACAAGCAATTCCTGTTGAATGGAAT
Organism: Xenopus laevis; assembly: GCF_017654675.1. Classification (NCBI taxonomy): domain Eukaryota; kingdom Metazoa; phylum Chordata; class Amphibia; order Anura; family Pipidae; genus Xenopus; species Xenopus laevis. Next base: position 80,217,961 of record NC_054375.1, on the reverse strand, counting down.
GGGCTTTAGTTGTCACATTAACACTGTGAACAATGCCACACTTTGATGTTGACCCTTTTAGGAATGATGATGGCATAGGAAAGAGCTTACAATATTTTTCATCTTAACTAATCTGTGTTTCAAGGTTGGTGGTTTACTATCTGGATCTAATTCCAGAACGTGTACACTTTACTAAACCAGTCATACCACTGCAGTCATTACATTGATGTACAGCATGTGTATACTATTCTGCCTGCTACTGCTGAGGCTTTAAAGGGTACTTCACATTAAAATGAATTTATTATAATGTAGACTGTGGTACTTTTGCATCTGATTTTTTTCGTGTTTTTTTAAATAATTTACTTTTTTGTGTTGTCAGGCCTGGAATTTAAACATCTTTCGGACTGCTTAGGCTTAGATAACCTAGCAACCAAGTCAGTCAGAAGTCTGAATAGAAGATGTATTGCAGAGGATCTGAATATAAATATAAATAATATATATATATACACAAATATATTTCAGTTCAAGAACCTCCTAGGAATGCTTCTCTTTTGGACCTTGTAATAACTAATAATACTGAACTCATCTCTAGCATTGGAATGGGTGAGCATTTAGGGAATAGTGATTATAACAGTCTCCTGAGATTATGTTGCAGAAACAACTCTATGTGGGAGTAACTAAAACACAAAATTTTAGACAGAAGAAATATGGGATATCTTTAAAACGCTGCTTAATAAATATACATGACAGTATATTTCCCTTGTAAGCAAAGAAGGTCATCGCAATGCAAAACTTTTGTGGTTTGATAGAAGTTTTGGTGTGAGTTTAGGAAAACATGTGCTTTTAAGGTATTCAAGTTAGCCGGGACAACTGAAACATTTATTAAATACCAGGAGGCCAATAAAGCATTCAAAAAACCTTTTTACTTCATTTTTCAGGATTCATTGAGGTCTGGCATGGTGCCAAGAGACTGGTGAATTGCTGCAGCTTTTCAAAAAGGAATCCTAGTTAGTCTTATGTCAATGGTGGGAAAGCTTTTTGAAGGGTTATTAAGGGAAAATACTTGACTTAATTGAAAATCACAATACTATGAGTTTGTAACAGATCTTGTCAGACTAATCGAATTGCCATTGATAAAAAAGTGAGCAGGAACCTCAATTCTGGAATGGTAGTGGATGTAATCTACTTAGACTTAGATAAAGCATTTGATACAGTATCACAAGGTTTATGGTTAAATTAATGAATATTGGCCTGTAATATAGTAGGGCACATTTACAAACACTGGGCAAATTTACACCTGGGTAGTAACCCATGGTAACCAATCAGAGGTTTGCTTTCATTGCTCAACCTGCAGGTGGCTGGAAAAAGCCACTTACTGTTTCGTTGCTATGGGTTACTGCCCAGGTGCAAATTTGCCTAGTGTTTGTAAATGAGCCTCAGTATTTGTACTTGGATAGAGAACTGGCTGTAGTGAGAAGTATAGATTACAAAATTGTGGTATACAAAACATTTTCTGATTGGACCAGTGTTGTTAGTGGAGCACCATAGTGGTCTGTCCTTGGTTCAAAAACATCTCTATCACTATTACAAATAAGCATTTTTAAAATCTTTCTTATATTCCCCTCTCAGAACTGTTAAAAATTGTATACATTATTTGACTGTAGAATGTATTTGATAGGTACCTAGACTGTGAGCTACATTGGTTCATGGACTAATAGGAATTAATGTATAATCTCTTTAAAGCTCTGTGAAATATGATGTTGCTATATAAATAAAATATAATAATATGTTTCTGAGGTTCAACCACCTACTGATCATGCAGATCAAGCTTTGCTATGGTCTATGGCAAAACAGTTGTTGCATCTTGATTTGTTCATTGTTGCCATTTTCTCTCTCCAGACTAAATCTTAAAGGAATTGTTCAGTATAAAATTAAAAACTGGATAAATGGGTAGGCTGTGCAAAATAAATAAATGTTTTCAATATAGTTAGCCAAAAATGTAATCTATAAAGGCTGGAGTGACTGGATGTCTAACATAATAATTCCAATTTGAACCGAACTTACTTCATTAATCCCCTTCATTTTGAGTGCACGTCTTGGAGCCTGTTCACAGCAGCTCCCCCATAATAAGCAGGTAAATATCCATTGACAGCACTTCGAAATTCTTTAAAACCGCCTTTAATAGTTTGGAGTTATTTGCACAGCAACACGATGCAACGTTTCGAGTGGCACTCCACTCTTTGTCAAGCATGCTTGACACGAAACGTTGCATCTGTTGCTGTGCAAATAACTGCAAATTATTAAAGGCGGTTTTAAAGAATTTGGAAGTGCTGTCAATGGATATTTACCTGTCTAACATAATAGTCAGACCCACTATTTCCTGCTTTGTATCTCTCTTGGTTTCCACTGATTGGTTACCAGACAGTAACCAATCAGTGACTTCACGGGGGGCCATTTGGGTCATAACTGTTTGCTCTTGAATCTGACCTGCAAGCAAAGGATTAATTGCTAACTCATTACATTTTTGGCTAACTATATTAGAAACAATTTTTATTTTGCACAGACTATCTATCTTGAACTTTCCCTTTAAATTAGTCTGACTGGTAGTTTTAGCAAACTGCAAGCATACTAATATATTATTTTAAAGCAAATTTACAAAGTAATTTTTGCTTAACTTAAGAATTTTGTGCCATCAGAATTCTAAGCTAGTTGAATAAGGTTATAAATGGATAATATGGAGAAAGCAAATGCAGGAATCATTAATGGCATAGTTATACAAGTCAGTCCAATAATTCTACTGCTGTCAAAGCATGCATTTTTATTTGATTTTTGGCTTCTGCCCTGAATGGTGTCACCAATCAGGCCACATAAATTATTCTAGTTTATCAATTTTTGGTCAGCTTTTGATTGCAGAGCAATCTATAGTATTATTAAGTCCCATTGAGACTGATTCAATTAAATTAAGTAGGAGAAATAACAGCCTGCAAGAAAGCAGCTCCATCATAAAGTGCAGGCGCAAATCACATGATTGGGGGCGGCTGGGAAACTGACAATATGTCTAGTCCCATGTCAGATTTAAAAATTAAATATAAAAAATCTGTTTGCTCTTTTGAAAATTGGATTTCAGTGCAGAAGTCTGCTGGAGTAGCAGTAGCAGTAACTGATGTGTTTTGAAAAAAACATGTTTTCCCATGACAGTATCCCTTTAAGGAAGTGGTGGAAATAGTATAGGACCTACAATTTCCAATTCCAAGCTTATTGTGGGACAAGCAGTGAGCTTTAATCACACTATTTTGCTGTAGTGATCGGAAAGCTTAGTGTACCTTTTCCTTTCTAGTTACTCAGGAAGAGGAAATATACTTTTACAGCTATTCACCACAGGCATTAGTTTGTGATCAGAAATGATACCTCATATGCTATGTACCAATAGGCAAACATTTATTTTCTTTGAAGTCAACTTAGGCCTCTCCTTTTTTAGCACAGTTGGCTCAGTCATAAGTTGAGTGACTGAATAACTCATCCGTATAAATATTTTGCTCAGGTTTGAACATGCCTGAGATCTTTAATGCAAAAAGCCTTATTTTGAAAAACAAATGTAACCTATATACACTCATACTGAAATGTTGCATCATTTTATATTCTTCAGAAAGCTGACACTAGTGAGACTAATAGAATGATAAAAATACTTAACACTGTTAACTCTGAATATAGGGCAATCCTATTTATCCTATGTAAGCACATTAATACTTTCACAAGTGATGAATGTTTGTTACCAAGTGATATCATGAGTAAATGGGTTCTTGATCTACTTTACATTTGTTTAACTCTCTCAAGAATGAAAAGTGATAATTTCCAGGGCAAAAAATATTCATATACTAAACACCAAATAAAACCGTAAAGGAAGAGTTCAGTGTAAAAATAAAAGCTGAGTAAGTAGATACGCTTTGCATAATAAAAAAAAATTCTAATATAGTTAGTCAAAAATGCAATCTATAAAGGCTGGAGTACCTGTATGTCTAGCATAACATAACAGAACATAACTTCCTGCTTTTCAGCTCTCTAACTTAGTTAGTCAGCAACTTGAAGGGAGGCCACGTGGGACATAACTGCTCAGTGAGTTTGCAATTGATCCTCAGCATTCAGCTCAGATTCAAAAGCAAAACGGTTATGGACCATGTGCCCCCCCCCTCAAGTCACTGATTGGTTACTGCCTGGTACCCAATCAGTGGAAACCAAGAGAGCTGCAAAGTAGGAAGTGGTGTTCTGGCTATTATGTTAGACATCCAGTTACTCCAGTCTTTAAAGATTACATTTTTGGCTAACTACATATATTAGAAACATTTTTTTTATTTTGCACAGCCTCTCTATTTATCCAGTTTTTATTTTTATACTGAAAAATTCCCTTAAAACAAAGGGTTGTAGTATTTTTAATTGTGCCCTTAAGTGCACCAACAGCTGTGGATATGAAGTTGCAACTTGAATGTGAAAAATGATGAGATTTAGGGACAGATTTATCAAAATGTGAGACTAAACATGCCACAGGAATGAATAGAACGTGGTGAACTCTTATTTTGTTTTTCCAAAAAATAAAAACCTTGGCACATAAAATCTGCCAAGCTTTTTATTTTTTGGTTGGGGAAAAAAGAACAGCTTGGCAGGAAGCCCTGGTGTTCGAAGGAAGAGTTTAGGAACTTGTGTGGATTTAATGACTATAATGAGAAAGTTTTCACATATATAAAACTTTGAGTGAAAATGCCCCTGAACATCCTTTGTTGAAGCTCAAAGGGGTGCTTGCACTCTGAATACCACTTCACTAAGGAAAACTTCAAACAGTGATGCGTATATAGAACAGAAAAAAAGAAAGAATCACATTATGTGTGGAGAAAGTTCTTCATAGACTTGAATGAGTGTGTGAATATTGTAGATGTGTATATTTTTTATTTTCTCTGTATCAGCAAGGCTTAGATCTAGACTGTTTAGTGTCATTTGAAATGGTGTCACTGAATTTCTCAAGGTATGTGTGTATGTTGTGTGTATATTGTTACATTGGGTGATATTCTTGCAGGTGGCCACTTATGAATGTAGATGTTTGAGATTTTTAAGTATTTGTGGTGAACTCATATAAAAACAGTTCTATTGTTATTTAGAAGGACTTATTATAGCACTAAATAATTGTTTTCATCCTGATTGGTCCTAGAAAAGAATCATTGTTTAAAACATTTTAATACTCTTTAAGGATCAATGGGGTTGTTCACCTTTACATTAACTTTTAGAGGCACATTTATCAAGGTTCGAATTCATGTGAATTTTTAAAACTCTCATAAACTCCCATAAAAATTCAAAATTCGACCTATCAAAATGTATTAATAAAATCAAATTTTTCCAACTCGGACAAATTGAAACGACCCGAAAAAGTGGAATTGAATTTTAATCAAATTCTAGATGGATCAAACTTGATTTGAGTTTTTTCTCTGAAAAAACTTGAATGTCAGGAAGGCTGAAAACATCGGGGGCAGTAACCTTCTTATATGTATAATTCAATCTCTTATCTAAACCACTAACTTGTTTTTAGGGTAAAGTTGACCCTAGTAACCAGGTAATTGCTGAAACTCTAAATTGAAAAGATGCTGAATAAAATGCTAAATAAACGCTTGCAGTAAAAGTAAATAGATGCAGAGTTTGTTTCAGGTCTAATCACCTATAACAAGTAATCAGCAGGTAGCTTTTAGTTGTCAGTCATCTGTTTAAAAGCAAATATCTTATAGGTTATAGGTTACTGTACCTGGACAAAATGTGTGACTTTCATTACATATGAGATTAAAAATGTGTGTACTGTATCATATATTTTTAACAAATATCCATAAGACTGTCTTTTTTTATCCCACAGTCTGAACCCGAAGGCTTTTCCCACTTCCATTTATATGTTTGTGCTGCCTTCCTTGTAAGATGGAGGAAAGAAATTTTGGAAGAAAAGGATTTTCATGTAAGTAGATAAATAATATTACATAGTATATTACTTAGTTTGATAAGTTACAATGTTGTTTAAACTTTGGGTGACAAAGGCAAATTATTACATTCTAGTTTTGCAAGTGATAGTAACTCATACTGTAACTAATGTCAACTTTGGTTATGATTTTGGTAACTAATAGGATGAAACTCTTATACAGTATGTAACATATTAGTGTTATTGATTGTTCTGTAAATAGAACTGTACATGCACATTTTTATTATTTGTCCCTTACAGAATGTGAACCCTTGTTGAGTTAAACTCAAGCCAAAACAACTTTTTGTATAATGATAAAAAGGAATGTATTGTAAAAACTCTTGAAATCGAATTCATTGCCTAACTGTACAGCAGTGTAATAATTTACATACCAGTCATCATCTTAGGCTCGACAGTATCTAAGAGAACTTGTTTCATTTAATGGTCATGGGTGAAACTTATACCTCTTGCAATAGTGAATTTGTGACAGGCCGTAACAAATATGTGCATTGCTACTATACATTTCCTACACTTAAACTGTAAACATGTCTTCACTGTACAATATCTGCTCACATTTCAGTGGTTGTTTTGCTTTTTTTTTTTATTAAGTTGACAGAGCATTTTTACTGAAGAAAGTGGGTGGCAAGTGTAAGTGTTGGATGATGTTAGTTCATGTTTTAATAACTTTATTGATTTGTATTGCAATGTAGGCACCAAAAATAGATAAGTAATCCTTTTTAAAGCTAGTAAATATTCACTAGATTTCAGATCAAATGTTATCCTTTTAAAAATGTTGCAAAACATATCTCAAACTATATTTTTAATTTATTAACATTACTCTGTCTAGAAAATTCTAATAACTATTCAACTCTTATTTCTGTACTATTCAGTCTTCATAAGTTTCCCACCTCTTAATCATATTTTCAGTATTTTATTACTGCCTTTAAAAAAGCGTACAAACTTAAGGTGGGCTATTATGACTCCTTGGGGAACAGATCCTGTTGCTGGGGGTTTTTAGATTTTCATTAGGGTATGTTATGTCAGTCTGTATAACCCCTGTGAATATAAGACTCCTCTAGCACCCATTCTGTAGGTTTTCTGTCGCTTTATTGTACTGGGGGGCGTAGTTCTTATTTGTAGGACCCTGTAACCACCCTAAGATATTTGTGGCAGGACTGGCCTCAAGCCACTAACTTAAATATAGGAAACAACAAAGATATGTTCTCAGTTTGGAAGCAAGCATGCAGAACCTACCAGATCCATGTCTACAAGAAAAAAAGATATGACTAGGTTGTAAAGTTCGAGGTGTAGTATACCATGCCTAGTTTTCGACAAGAAAGGCTTGATAAAGGGCCCTGCGAGGCCCGAAACGTAGCCCTTTGTCTACTTGAATTGGAGCCAATAAATACCGTATATACTTGAGTATAAGCCGACCCGAGTATAAGCCGAGGTACCTAATTTTACCTACGAAAACTGGGAAAACTTATTGACTCTAGTATAAGCCTAGACACAACTACAGCCCTGTCTCCCAGCAGCGCACATTCTGCCGAAGCGACCCCCCCAGCGATCAACCGGATGTCTTTGCAAAGTTGATGGTGACAGAGAATTGTCAAACGGATTACTGTGTGCATTGTCCCACTGTCCCACTACCATGTGCAGAGGGTGCTGTGTGATATTGCCATCACTGTTAATCTTTCGTATAACCAACAGAGGGCGCTGTGTGATATTGCCATCACTGTTAATCCTTCATATAACCAACATAGGGCGCTGTGTGATATTGCAGTCACTGTTATTCTTTAATATAAACAACAGAGGGCGCTGTTTGATATTGCAGTCACTGTTATTCTTTCATATAACCAACAGAGGGCACACTGTTATTATTTCATATAACCAACAGAGGGTGCTGTGTGATATTGCAGTCACAGTTATTCTTTAATATAACCAACAGAGGGAGCTGTGTGATATTGCAGTCACTGTTATTCTTTCATATAACCAACAGAGGGCGCACTGTTATTCTTTCATATAACCAACAGATGGCACTGTGTGATTTTGCAGTCACTGTTATTCTTTCATATAACCAACAGAGGGCGCACTGTTATTCTTTCATATAACCAACAGAGGGTGCTGTGTGATATTGCAGTCACTGTTATTCTTTCATATAACCAACAGATGGCGCTGTGTGATATTGCAGTCACTGTTATTCTTTCATATAACCAACAGAGGGAGCACTGTTATTCTTTCATATAACCAACAGAGGGTGCTGTGTGATATTGCAGTCACTGTTATTCTTTCATATAACCAACAGATGGCGCTGTGTGATATTGCAGTCACTGTTATTCTTTCATATAACCAACAGATGGCGCTGTGTGATATTGCAGTCACTGTTATTCTTTCATATAACCAACAGAGTGTGCACTGTTATTCTTTCATATAACCAACAGAGGGCGCACTGTTATTCTTTCATATAACCAACAGAGGGCATTGTGGGATATTGCAGTCTCTCCCCAAGTGAACTGTTGGTATAGGAATGATTAAAAGTGACTGCAATCTCATCTACTGCCCGCTGACCCGAGTATAAGCCGAGGTAGACTTTTTCAGCACATTTTGGATGCTGAAAAACTCGGCTTATACTCGAGTATATACGGTACCATGAATACAAACACAGTCATCTTGTCAGTGTGCCGCAGTGCTTTGGACTTTGCATCTGGTTTTCGACAAGAAGCATCACTTCAAATGGTTCAAGGGATCTCTGCCATTGACCTTGACAGGTTTTAGATGTTCTATCGAGCTATTTCCATGGTCGGGGTATATTAGATCTCGAAAAATTTGAGTTTTGACAAAAAAAATCAGCCCAGAAACTTGAATTTTCGTGGAACCTTAATAAATAACCCCTTAAGGATCACATTGTATTTTTGAATAATTTAAAAATCAGATAAAAAATATTAGATAAAATAGCTTATAATAATGTTAGGTAAGAAATTACCTTTTCTATGCTCTACCTTTTAAAAATACAGAATACTTGAAATAAATCAAATGAACCACTCAGTACTCACTGCTGCTAAAGCTGGTTTGGCATGTCTAGTTTTAAGGATCTCTTTGTCTAATTAAGGATGCTGTAGTGCAAATTCATATTATTTACCTCTTACATAATGCATATCTATAAATATGTCTGTGCTAACATAGACACTATAATTAAAGGGACACTGTTGCTATTATAATAATCCACTCCAATCTCTTTTTATTTTGCCAGTGCTTTCCTATCTGATGGGGTTATCGACCCCACCAACCATAGAGCATTATCCTCAGTCTAGATGTCTACTGATAAATATTTCATCTTATTTATAAAGTTAGCAACCAGATAGATTTAATTCCAAATAGGTAGAGTGGAAAACATATATAATTGACTGCTGTCTGCAATATACTAAAATTTCAGTATCCAGTATCCCCTGGTTTGGTGGGTCTTAACTCTACTTTTTAGCATTGTCTTGAGAGCTGTTGCTTACTTTATTGAAGAAGTCAACTTTTTGGGATACAGTATACACATTAAAAAACTCTATTACACAGAGGCTTGCTAGAAACTTGTAACTGTATCTGGCCTAAAACAGGCCTTCCCAAACTAGTGAACAGAAGAACATGGTTCACACTAGACCAGGGATCTGCAACCTTGGCTCTCCAGCTGTTAAGGAACTACAAGTCCCACAATGCATTTGCCTTTAGACTCCTTCATTAGAATCCTTCATTGCATTGTGTGACTTGTAGTTCCTTAACAGCTGGAGAGCCAAGGTTGCAGATCCCTGCACTAGACTCTCTCCTTCAAATGGTCCTTTGCTAAGTGGAAGAATGAAGGTTGAGGGTGTTGTTTATCTACACATCTCTTGCTGTTGTGTAAAAATAAGAGGACACCAGAGGTTCTTACAAACAGAACAAAGGCTTTATTGTCAAGGTGTTACAGGGTTATTCATTACTAACTGTAGATGATCACATCAGATGCACTCATAGGTAGAGCAAGGTTCTTTGACACCACTTTAGAGTCAGCCTGGTAGGTTTAATGGTTTACCTTTAGGGTTTCTTAGCCAAGTGCTCTGGATCAGGGGCTAGAATGTAACCTTAATCCCTCTTCGGTACTGCAGTCTCTTCACTTTTGGCTAGCAAAGCCTTAGGAAGAGCTACCTCCAACGGTCAATCCTTGTTGGAGCAAGCCTGCTCTTTCTAGCTTTCCTATCTTTTCTTCCTAGAATGTACTATTGCAAACGCTAGTCCTATAAATGACTTTACCTTGTTCACAGGGTCCTTGTTTCCTGACTTTCATTAGAAGGGTTGTCCCTCTAGGGCTGAACAGCTTTACCGAGCCTTGCTGATTGCAGGCTTCTCAGACGTGCCACCCCTTTCCAATCACTATAGTGGCCACAGGAAGTGGCCACTATATCTAATAACCAATGATATGGATATGTTAATAAGCTAACTTATACATGGATTTCTGTCTACTAACTAAGCAAAAGACCATGTAGAGTTCTAAAGTGGGTGATTTTTCTGTGGTTAACCCTAATCTCACATTTTGATAAATCTGCCCCTTAGTTAAGTTTAGTCATTCTTCCAGTCGTTCTTTCCATTATTATTTTTTTTTTTTTTGGAATGATTCTAAGTTTAAATCCAGTGGAGCGTCAATCCACGACCCATCATACCTTTTAAATCTAACTATCTGGGCTGCCTGAGCTCCTTCACTGAGTTTTATTTTTGCCTCTGCCTCCTTTTAAATATATTATCTGGCAAAACAGAAACTCATGCCAGAGTATTTCAAAATTTTCAACAACTGACAATTCTCTCTAAGCTCTGTTCTAGATTTTTAATCGGAGCCATACCAGATTTCTTTGAAAAGTATAAGAATTTTTTTTTTAAAAAAAAAAATATAAAGTGACAAGACAGCAGTTTTCCTAGTTGCTTATATGGCATGATATTCCCTTTGAGTACAGCATATAGTTCCATCTGAGGGATGTCATAATTATTTATCCCAGTCACTCAGAATATTTATCCAGCCCTTAACTTTGATGCTGTATACATAACAAGTGTATATGATAGAGTTTGTGTCAATTTATGCTGAAACAAAAATGCAGAGAAATGTTGGAGACTATAGTTAAGTAGTTTTATTAATATGACTTTCATTAAAAATTGGATTTCACATGATATTACCACTTCAATTCTTTTATTTTTAAAACAAAAAAAAATCTATGTTACTTGTTCATTTTATTTTTATTGCATAGATTGTATGAACTGATGGATTTTTTTACTTATAAAGTAGAATGCAAAATATATATTTTTAATCTTGTAACGCATTGCATAGCATTACGTTTAAAATGCAAGCTATCCTTTAAATTAGTGGCTTATCTGATGAACATTTTATCGACAGTGATGCATATCAGTGCTGAATAACCACATTATTTCAAAATCGAATGTGTCCTGATGGCTTTTAGTTTGCTACCTGCAACCATTTGTGCTGTACAAAGCCTAACAGAATTTTGCCTTGTAGTTCACTTCATTGCTATTTTGAAGTGGCTAAAGATTGAAAGTCATATAACAAGAAGTAGGATAATTGCTTATGCTTTCATGTAAATGTCTCATTTTCCCCTCTAAAATACAGCTTTTTATACATAGGCTGATTTAAAATGCTGAAAGTAATCCTTATTACTTGAGTGTGGAATTGAAAGTTCATTGAAATTATACTGGCCATGCTTCACTGCTCTTATAGCCTTTCCACATTCATCTATTTGCATTGGCCATTGACTTATTGTTACTTTTGCACCAGCTAAGCCTTTCCTTTTCTTCAGTTTGGCTGAATTATGAGACATTTTAGTAGCTAGTGAATACTAAAATGTAAAATACCAATGCCATAATTTGTGATCTATGTAGAAGCTAGGTTAGTTACTAATTTGTAGCGATTGTGGTAGGTTAAGAGGCTGGTAAGCTATTAATGGTTACTTCTTTCAACTTATTTCATTACATGTTGAAATGATATAATAAATTAGTATGTTTTTGTGTTTGTTTAATTGAATGGGTCTTAGATGGCATTATCTTATTACTCAAGGCTTTATATATTTTCTTTAAATATAATCATTTCGTCTTTGTGCCACTGTCAAAGGCTTCTTAAAATGGCTCACATTTCCTTGAAATTTGTGCAGCTAAGTCACTAACTAGTGGGTCAAATTCAACAAATGCTTCCATGCAAATGTACACACAAACCCACATTTCTATATAAAGGTAATACAGAGGATGCCTTTAGGGCCCAGCCTGACTCCCATGCTGCCTCAGTAACTACAGTGAGATAAATTGCTGTAAAGCATCAAGCATACAAAAAGAGACTAACCTGCAGCTGCCCTTTTTTAGGTTAAGATATTTTGAACTCAGTTACTTGTGGACACTCCTTTGGGCTCATATCCCTGATTATAATAATTATCTGTTTCCTTGCTTGTTTAAATTCTAACCTGCAGCTGCCCAACTAATTCTACTCCCAAAGCAAGCAGTATATTGAGGAGTTAGTGTGTATATACTGCAGTTAATAACATTAAATTACAGAGACAGCTCTGACTCATGTTTCTACCTGCTCAGACGATAAGGAAGTAAACTGCTTCTTCCCCTGACATCACTTCCCTTTCTGACTCCGCCCCTGGGCCTGGCCATCTCCTGCTTTAATTAATTCCTTCTCACCTAAACACAGCTACATGTGATTCTGCCCACTCTAACCTAGACCAGTATAATCTGGCTGCTGGTCATTCAGATCCCTTGTCTTTTGCAGTCCCTGTGCTTATAGCTCCAGGGCTTTCCTATTTGTTTAGTAACTATGTCATAAATTACTTTCTTAATTATTTGCAATTGAAAGGGCCTAAAATAGCTTCAGATTATTAATTATGAAACTTTGTATATTTTCTATAAATATAGTAATTCAGTCTTCTTATGCTTAGTTAGAGTTTCAGTGGTTGCATTATCCTATAAATACGCAAAGCTAAGTCACTACCTGGTTGAACAAATTTAATAAATTACATATATCCAGACATACATTAACTTTATATTAACTATATGATTTCTAATACCCACATGCAGTTCAGGTATGGGACCTTCATGCAGAAAGCTTTTATCTAGAAAGTTAAGAACCACAGGAAGGTCATCTCTTATAGATTCCATTTTAAGCAAATAAAGGTATGGTACCTGTCATCCAGAATGCTCGGGACCTGTTTTGATTTTTCCAGGTTTTTTCAGTTATATGGATCATTATACCTTTATGCCTAAAACTTGATTTAAACATTAATTAAACCCAACAGGATAGTTCTGCCTCCAATAAGGTTTGATTCTGGGATGGCAGTGGATATGGTCTACTTTTGATTTTGCATTTGATACAGTGCCACACAAAAGGTTACTGGTTAATTTAAGGAATGTTGGCCTGGAACCTAGTACTTGTACCTGGATAGAGATCTACTGTTGTAAGATAGATTACAAAGAGTGATGGTAAATGGAACATTTTCTAATTGGACCAGTGTTGTTAGTACCACAGGGCTCTGTACTTGGTCCTTTGCCTTTCAACTTGTTTATTAATGACCTGGAGGAGGGCATTGAAAGTACTGTTTCTATTTTTGCAGATGATACTAAATTGTGCAGAACTATAGGTTCCATGTAGGATGCTGCCACCTTACAGAGTGATTTGACTAAGTTGGCAAACTGGGCAGCAAACTGGAAAATGAGGTTCAATGTTAATAAATGCAAGGTTATGCACTTTGGCAAAAATAATAGAATTTATACACTAAATGGCAGTGTGTTGGGAGTTTCCTTAACTGAGAAGGGGTTTTGTAGATAACGTTTTGTAGATAAGTTGTCTAATTCCAGGTAGTGTCTTTCTGTGGCCACTAAAGCAAATAAAGTTCTGTCTTGCAAAAATAATTGCATAAACTCAAGGGATGAAAACATAATTATGCCTCTTTATAGGTCCCTGGTAAGGCCCCACTTGGAGTATACAGTGCAGTTTTGGGCTCCAGTCTTTAAGAGGAATATAAATGAGCTGGAGAGTGTGCCGAGACTTGCAAATAAACTGGTTAGCGGGATGAAGATTTAAATTATGATGGTAGACGGTCAAGGTTGGGGTTGTTTTCTCTGGGGAAAAAGGTGCTTGAGAGGGGACATGATTACACTTTACAAGTACATTAGAGGACACTATAGACAAATAGCAGGGGACCTTTTTACCCATAAAGAGGATCACTGCACCAGAGTCCACCCCATCAGACTAGAGGAAAATAAATTTCATTTGAAGCAGCATAGGTGATTCTTCACAGTGAGGACAGTGAGGTTGTGGAATGCACTGCTGGGTGTTGTTGTGATGACTGATTCTGTTAATGCCTTTAAGAATGGCTTGGATGATTTCTTGGGCAGGCATAATACCCAAGACTATTGTGATAACCTCATTTGGAGGGTTTGAACTTGATGGTCTTTTTCACACCAATTTAACTATGTAACTATGTAAGGTTAATTATATCTTAGCTGGGAACAAGGTACTGTTTTATTAAACGAACAGAACAGTCAATATAGGTATTTATACTCTTAGGGGTTATTTATCAAAGTCTGATTTTATCTCAACATTTCCTACTACAAACTCCTATCAAATCTTTTCAAGTTTTTTACACTTATTTATTATTACATTTTCCTGAAAATTTGCTTTGCAGGAAAAAAATCAGATTTTCACAATTTTTTCAGATTTTTCTTTTTTACTATTGTACTTTTCCCATTGACTTATACGCAACCTTGACAGGTCTGAGATTCCGGATTTTCTAATTCAGACTTTTCCATCCTCTGGGTTTAATAAATTCTGAAAAATTCTTGATTTTTTAAAAGTCAGATTTTATAAAAAAAAAATTCACACATTTTTGCATTCAGAGTTTAGTAAATAACCCCCTAATATATGTTCCCCTTCTTGTTGATAAATAGTCCTTTTTACTAGGGGAATGATATAGACATCTCAACATTCAGCTTATCCACAGCTTTTCGCAGCTCTTCATCTTTGTATTTCCATTCCTATCTGATATTTAGTGTAATGGTTATCCAAGCAACAATGCAGTGGTTTGGAAGTCAGAATACAGATGAATAAGCAAGGTAGTCTAGAGAAAGATAAAACAAATAACAAAAATTTAATGGTGATATTCTTTAAGGGGGTTATTTATCAAAGGCCAAATTTTACTGTGTGAGCTTTTTTAGACCTCGAATAAACTTGAATGGTTTCTTATTTTAAAAAAAAACCTGTAATGGAAAAAACTTGAATCAGCAAGTTCGGGGGTCAACTACCCTGAAAAAAACCCCCAGATTCGCTTAAATTGAATGAGTTTTTGAGTGAGACCCACCAGAAAAAAACTCGAACATTTTCAGTTGGTTCAAGGGACCTCTGCCATTGACTTCTACATGATTTTCGACAAGTTTTAGCTGGTGTATTTTTGGATTTGAGCAATTTCCAGGGTGGGGGGTATAATAAATCATCAAAATTCTAGGTTTTTTTTTTAACCTGAAATTTTATTTTTGACTGAAAAATACCCTCGAAAATTAACATTTTTCTTGGAAAAAACAACTTGATCTTTTAAATATAACCCTCTAAGTGTTATGGCACAAGTTATTATAATAATTTTCACTTGTGTGATCACAGTTCTGCTACCCACCTTCAAAGTTTACCATTTCATTTATTATAAAGGGAAAAGTGCACCGGCTGTGATCACTCAAGATCATGCTCGTGTGCAACCTGTTTGATACCCATTACACTATTCTGATCACCCCCACAAGCAGCTCTAAATGTTAACATTTTATTTTGCTATTCATGTACTTCCTTCTCTTTTATAGTTTGCCATCTTGTTAAACTGCATCTTGTCTTTTACTACACCTTACCTACCATTACTAAATCATGTAAAAAAATGTTTTGCACTATACCTTTAAGAAAGTTTCTTCTATTTTAAGATGTTCACTATAAACCAAAATCCATTGTACAGGAAATGTTTTAAAGATTATGTTTGACCTTGCAGAGTATCAAAGTGTAAAATAGAGTCTATTACATGTGACCCAAAATCCCCAATTACAATGTAAGTCTCACTCCGCTCTGTATGGAATAACATTTAATTTTTTAATGCACAATAAAAAGTCATATGGCATTAAGAGCTGATTATGAAAAAGGTTGCAGTAATGTTATTTTATTTTGAAAGAATATTTATATTTTGTATTCATTAATGCTTTGGGACAATTAAACTGTTAGCTTTGCTTTAAATTATGCAACCATAGAGTAAAAAAATCTCTTGTCATACCAAAATTCTTCACTATTTGGCCACAGGATTTAATGACATGCTATTTATCTGAACCATACAGAGCTTGGGTATTACGAACAGCACAAAACTGTCAGACTATTTTTTTGTTAATACATAAATCATAGAAACTGTCAATCAGGTGTTGTGAAAAAAACTGTCTTTGCAAAATGGATTTGCTGGAACTTTAATGCCTCAGTATTGTGAAATACGCTGCACTTACTGTAATGCAGGATGTCGCTGTGTAGAATATGTCTGGCACATCAGATGCTTAAAAAGTTAAGCAGATTGTATATTGTGTAACATGAATTATGTGAGCACAAATAGTAATGCAAACATGAAAAGGTGTTCCTGCACTGAAGGCATAGAATTTGTAGAATTAAATTACTTTAGTTGATGAATATGAATCAGGAAATAAGGCACAATAATAAATAAACAACACAATCTGTACACATATTATACACAATATTCCTGTAGCTTCAGATTAAACATTTCCAGATCAAATCTATTATATTTCAGTTCACTGATATTTTTTGCATTCCTTGCATGATAAGTTTTCTGCAGGTCATGCCATAGCATCTCATTTGGGTTTCCCCAACATTATTTTAAATGTTACCATGTTTAAAAATATTTTCTTGACATTCTGGCAAATTTTCATAACTTTTTGTCCATAAAAATAAAACAATTGTGTTTGTTTCTCAATATATTTCCACACTTTGTATGAAAGTTTTTCCAGGTTAAAGCAATCAAATCAAATGTTATCAATGTCTGTGGGCAGAAATCTTGCAAAGAATGAGTAGAATGTTAATGAGCATTGCCTTTATTAAATCATTAAGCTTAATAACACATGCATAAATCAGAAACCAATGTTTTTTTTCTCTAGTCATCTTTATAATTTGAGGAAAAAAGTCAAAAAAAGTCAATCCATGCTATATCTGTAAACAACCTGGATGTGATAAATCTAAAGCAACTTGATTTTGAGTGATCTTGAAAATATGTCATCACTCACAAAGTAACTTCTTCAGTTTAACTGGTGGTGGTGAAAGTGGTGACACTTTTTATGATAGATGATTGTGGCTTTAGACTAATAACCCCTTGATACTGTATTAGGTTGTGTAGTCGTGTCTGTTCATTGAACATTTTTCAAGGAGCACTGTGGAACTTATTTTACAAATCTAAGAATATTTTTTTTTTGGGGGGGGGGCAAGGGTTTCCTCTGTCCTTCAATAAACAAATTCTTCAGTGTTTTTTTGTAGTGGACAACTGAGACTTTGACAAGGTCATGATATTTCTGCAGTTCATTTGCTGTTATGCCAGGTTTCTTTTTCAGCAATGCACTCTTTGCACTTGCTATGATCTTTTGCAGGCTGTCTACCCCTAGGGGGACTAGGACTGTGTAGTTTCTTAACTGGGTTTATAACCTGAGAGATCTTACTAGAAGTAAGTTTCTTTCTTAATAGCCTACTTATGCAATGGAAAAAATGGAACCACTTTCTAACAAGCTGCAGATGGCTCATCATGTCCCACAATGTCACTCCATTTTTATAAAAAAAAATCTAATTTTCACCATGCACATGAATGATTTGACCTGTGGTGCAATGTGGGATATCTAAACAAAGTTTACACTCGATGGGGATGTTTTATTAACGTTTAAATGTAATCTTCTATTCCAGGTTCTTTAGCTAAAACTACAAATTTAAAAGTGCAAAAACTTGAATTTAAAAAATTGGCTTTTAAAAGCTGCCAAGTTCATGTAGAAACCAATAGGAGTTGTCTTAGGAAAAATCTAAGCAATTTTTTCCATTTCAGTTCTTCAAAATTTTGTGAGAGGTTGCAGATCAATTTGAAAATGAAAAGTAGAATACGTATTTGATGCATTCGAATTTTCACAGTTTTATTCTTTCGAGTTTATTAGAATCAAAAAACATTTGAAAATGTCACATTTGAATTGGGATAAATAGATCTATATCTGTACAAGTACCAAAATATTCATGTTAGCTGCTGTATGCTCTGATATCATAAAACAATACCACAGTAACCATTGTAATGATTTCATCATAGTTGCAATTACTGATCTGATAAGAACAGAGACCTTTGCAACAAGGAATACATTTGTTCACAAAATCCCAACCCATGACACATGCACTGAGATCTGCTTTGTGAGCTATGGGCCAGAAAGTAAATATGTCACATGACTGTTGTTTATATTAGTTTGTATAAGCCTGGTTAGGATATTAGTACCGAGTTCCTCTTGCTGCTCTTCAGAAACTAATTTTTCACATGTAAACACATGTAAACATGTTACATGTAAACATTAGCCAAAATCAAGAAAGGCACATATTGGGCCATATTCAATTTTGTGACTGGGGTTTATCACATGATAACTCATGGATAAGATTCAATTCGGGGAGAAAAAACTTTTCTCCAAATTAAGTACATTTTTTTCCGTAGAATAATACTTGATAAACAGTGAGATAAGTTTTTCTGAATTGAATAGCATCTCAAATTGAATCTCATCCATGAGTTTTCATGTGATAAATCTTTTTCTCACTAAATTGAAACTGGCCCGTTGTCTGTAGAAACATATTCTGTGTTGCAGCCCCATTTAATGATTTGTATTAATATTTTGAATAAGCATAATATGATATATATATATCTATATATATACTGTATATAACTAAAAAACACATTTTGTAACTGTTATTGACTAGCTATGTTGTTTCCTGAAATGGTAAATATATATTTCTGCCATCATAGCTGATACACAAATAGAACTTATCTCAACACATAGCCTGCATCATATATTATCTTGTCATAAAGGGCAGGACAATAAGCACTCTGCTGAATATGACTGAGAAAAGGCCAAAATTTTAGCTAGTAATATCAAGCTACCAATGTTTTCTATTTCTTCTGTCAGTTACAGGGCCTTGATAGTTGGCAAATATTTTTTGCCTTGAACATTTTCTTTCTCTAGTAAATTTAATGCATATTCCGAAAGGTGTTGGCCTGACAATAGTATATTGCTCAATTTGCTTAGTGAACAGGCAGCTGCTTTCGCTTACATTAACTGCCAATATGCCCCAACACTTTATCATAGTTATTACTTTCTTGAAATACCTGATGTTTCACATTCCCATTTTCCTTGGCCTTCTTGTCTCGGCTAGGGCCAGGATGCCACTTTTAATAGTTGTTTTTGTTTGATGGGCTTGTCTTTGGAATTGTTAAATTGACAGTGATGCCTCCATGATTTGTGTCACATCATTTATATGAGAGCTGTCTCACACAACCTTCAAACAAAATATAGTTTGGTTTGCTGCTCCTATTTCTATAAAATGTGACCATAAAATACTTAAGGCTTTGTTCCAATAAAAAACATTTCCTACTTTTTAAAAACAAACAAGTGATCAATGCTCCCATTTAATACATGTTTAAAACAATATGGTAAATAAAAATTCAACATGATAAACCACTTTACTGTGTCGTTTTGGCGAATGCTGCTCAGTGCACTATATCAGCCTTGCAGTTAGTCATTTGCCTTAGACTGGGTTACCGAGTTATGCACTTGTTCATTATATATATCTTGTATTTAATGGATTTTTAATGAATTTTAGCGAAGATAGCAAAGTTCTGTTATGTGTTATACTTATATGTAACATTCTTTTTATTTTCTTCATTGTTGTGGAATGACTAAGAACAAAGTGTATTAACCTTTACTGTGTCTATTTATTGATTTGTCCTTAAGATCTGGAAGGGAATGCTTTATTAATTTGTATTTTAAATGCATCCAACATTCTTTTCCATTAAATTGTTGTATATTTCTTCTACTTATGTACTAAACTGACAAAATTTGCCTAGGTTTAGGAACTCATTCTAGAGGTCAATTAGCTGCAGTGCTTTAAAAAAAACCTGTGGCTCTCTGAGTTTTGAAACGCTGACTGTTTCCGAAGCTCCTACCTATTTTAAGCAAGAAACATGCAATGCTGAAGTTTCTCTACAATTTGGAATTGAATGCCAATGATTCTTTCAAAGTCCTGCAGCTGGTGACTATGATGTAGAAGAATCAACCCGATGTTGCTAAAACCTGTTTTGTTTTTTTTTTGTTTTTTAACTTCCCTTTTATCAGATGTTTGCTTGTAAAAATCTGACCAGTTAATGCTGCCTGCTGATTGGTTGCCATATATTGGTGGCAAACTTTGCATGTTTTATTATATAATAAAATGATGCTATTTTATATCAATTATATTTGTATTAAATAATTCTAAAATTGGCAGCCTTAAAACTGAGTGAAAGTATTTAATATGTTAAAAAGGTATTAGTATAGTAAAATAAGTACAACATTAAAATACAACATTATAGCTCCTCATTAATGAAGGCTTTCACTAGCTTAATGGTCTACTGAATATTGCAATGCACTCAAAATACCAAAATGCTTTTGCCATAGTATATCACTAAAATGTGATTAAGCATTAAAATTAATTTCACTTACCCTTTACTAAGGATTTTTAGTGAGGCATATAGGGAAGCTTTTAAGGCCCAGATAATTAAGTATACCTGTAGAGAAATACTTTTTCTAAAAGCTGGATGACATCTAGAAGCTGCACTTGAATTCAGTTTCAATGTGTGTAGTAAATATTATTATTAAAAAATGAGGTGCTGTCTTAAATATGCAGGCACAGTTGTCACAAGAAGGCCTTTCAATGACTCATGCTCTAGCCTAATAGTATACTAAATATTGATAAGGATGGAAAATCAAGCAGTGGTCATAGCTACAACATTGCAGAGGAGTGTGTCTTGGCAACATTCTTTTTGCATGTACAAACTCTAATCGAATATTGCTATGCTCTGCTGTTTGCTTTGGTATAAAAATGTAATTTAATTAACTAGGGATTACAAACTTACTTGTCTTGACTAAAAGTCCATTAGTAAAGGGAAAGTCAACATGACCTCAATACTTAAAGGGAACCTGTTACCCAAAAAGAAAAAAAGCTTTATAATAAAAAACCTTTTTTGCATTAAGCATGAAATCTGAACATCCATTCCTGTTATTTTTAAGATATTGGCTGTAAATCATTTATAGCCTTCCTCAACTCTGTGACACTGGCATAGTAAGCACTTCATCTACTACACTCTCCTTCCACTCTTTCCATTCTCCTTCACTGTCTATAATCTCAAGTAGCCTGTAGGGGGTGTAGTCATGTTCTCCTATCTGGTGCATATACCAGGAATGATGCAAAATTGTCTTGATGACACAAAATGGTACCTGTTTGCTTGTTGTGATTGTGAGTCTTAATCTATAATGAAAGATAAGGGTGACTAATATGTATACTACAAGTAATGTTTATCTTGCATAGTAATAAGTGAAAATTACAGTTTTTTGCTTTGTCAAATTGGCATTTTCCCCCCATAATAAATGCATTAAAGTTAACATGCCAAATGAATTTGTCAATCGCCATTCTTTTTCGTGTCAAGAAAAACTATTTTTTTTCCCAGTGAAACAAAACTTTAGGTCGAATTCTAGTGTGAATCTAGGAAAAATTGCATACCCTTATCGTGCCTGATTTACAGAGTTGAAAAGGATATTAAATTATTTCATAGGATTCTCTTTAAAGGGGAACAAAATAATATCACAAAATAAAACTCAATATAAGCTTCATCACACTGAAATAAGACACTTTATAAATATAATTAGAGTAATTTTGTACAGTTTCTGAAATCAGTTATGTTCTTATCCATCTCTCAGCATCTATTTCTCTTCATTCTGCCTTCATGCAGGATTTGGGTGTCAGATTTTCGATATCAGATTCAATAGATCTTTTATTAGGGTCTCCCTTTCCTGGAAGATGTATCAAAGCCAGCTCAAATAACGGACTCCAGAACAAACAATATGTAACAAAGTAACTGCCATTAGTTCAAATGCTGCATGTAGAGAGAGAGAGGCAGGATTTCTAGGGATTTTTAAAAAGTGAGCTCTAAAACATCTAGGCAAAATGAGCCCCCCCCAAAGGCTATATTAGACTTAACTGTCATTCAAAATAAGACTCCCTGCATGAAGACAGAATGAAGAGAAACAGATGCTGAGAAGAGTATAGTGAAGATTAATTTGATCATTTCAGAAACTGGTCAACATTTTTTATTGATTATATTTAGAAAATGTCTTATTTTAGTATGTATTAAAATTAAATTTTCATTTTCACTATAGTTCCCCTTTAACTTTGTTATTTAGTGCATATTGCTACAAAAGGGTGTCAGTGAATTTAAATGCATGTTAGTATTTTTTAAACCAAAAGTCTAGTTTTATAATGATGCAATATAGCATTTGCCTTAATGAACAAGCTAAAGCTTAGGGTGACCACTGGTAAATTAAAGGTCTTTCTCTTTCTATATGCAACTCTAAATTGTAGGGTAGGCTGAATGTCTAGCTTCTAGTATCTAGTCAACACCACAATATGAGGTATTTTGATAAGTAGGGATTTTTTCTCTCTGCTTATAGCTGCATCATTTTCAATGGTAGTCTTTGTATGTTGTGTGAGAAATTGAAAACTTAATCAAAATTTAATCAAAAGCTATCTGTTCTTGAAAAGCAGTGTCAGTGAAATTCCACCTCTTTCTATTCACTATTTTGGGATTTGAAAAGACATATTTATCAAAGGGTGAACTCTCACTTTTACCCATTGATAAATATGCTCCGATGACTTTTTTTAAAAAAAGTCTTGGATTAAGTTTACAGCTTTCTCACAAAACATTCAGAGACTAGCTCTGACTGTTATAAAATAAAAACCATTCCATAGAAATGAATAGTTGTGGAATGTCACTCTGTTTTACTGTGACAAGCTCTAGTTATATTCTTGAATACATAAACCCATTGGCTGACTACACTGCAGCAATGTTTGGAAAAGTTAGTTGAATAATTATACACCCCAGTTTGTTCTGGACACCAATTTGTATGTATTATTTAGCCTACACCTATTTTTTGATGGTTCCATTTAAAATTTATAATTTTCTGAACACTTTTAACAGTACCTGTCTGCACCACATGATTAAGCCCCAGAGCTGTCATTAGTCACTTTGCAACATTTTTACTTCAAAGCTGGCTAAATGCACTGCAGTAAAACATTAGTGAAAATTCAAATAATCACCTAATTATTTTTATAATATAGTTATATGCCATACTCACTCATAGTGAGAACTGTATAAGCTTGGTCCAAAATAATAATAAAGTATCAGGTTAAGGATCATTTTTTGAATGTCTCCTGTGTGTTTCTGGAGTGTGCCTGAAGTATATAATAGTATTTAATTTTCCTTTTAATGTAACTTAATTTGGCTTATATCCCTTTGTAATTCTAGCATGTTTGTGGGCAACTGTTTCATGGGCCTAATTTAAATATTTCAGATTATTACTACATCTAAACACAATATACTTATGATATAAATACTCATAAACAAATCAAGATTGTGGATACCTGAAACAGAAAATGAGCCATTGTCCATTGAAGTGGGTACAGTCAATTTGAGCTAATCTAAGTGACATTGAAGTAAAATCTGCTTCCATTGCACTCTGCTGATTGGTTTGCAAAAATGCAGATTTTCTATCCATTTTGATCCATGTCAACTGATCTGCCTTTAGTTGAATTTGAAGGAAACAATAAAGGGTAAATGTATCAAATGCGTAATATGTCTGGCTTTATGATGCTAATTCATTAACGTGTCTAAAATAACTCACTGCTTGTGCCAAGAATACTTCTACCCTAAATAACAGAAGCACATAAAGTGCTGTATTCGAATCACTGTCTGCTTCTGACTTTGAAGAGATGTTTTAATGCAAACATCTATTCTACGACTCTGCACATGCAGAATAAAATATGGGGAGTGCATCTACAATTAATTAGTTACTATACATGCTGAATAAAACAAATGAGATATTCCTTTGGCATATAGAGAACAATAAATTTACTGGGCTTTTATTTTCAAGGACAAGCTAGATTTATATACAAATATAAAAATAATATAATGCTTGTAAAGGTTATTCTTGTTTAGAAATATTGTTATATCAAAATTGTTTGTAAGGTGGATATACACAGAGATTCTGAAGCTGTGCGAGACGATGTCAGAGCATAATGGAACAAAATCAGGTTGCTACAGTGGTTAAAGTAAAATTCATTTTGAAGAAATGAACACATTCGCTACTTTGTATGCTCTCTAATTGGATTTCATAACAAAAACAAGGGAGGGGCATACACAGGTTGTAAAATAGAATAGAGATAAACTGATAATCATGTTATTAGACCTTAAATATTTAAATATTAAATACAATACAGTATATCTCACAACAACATGTAATGGCAGTTAGACTTTTAATAGGTCATACTAGGAATTCATAACCACAGATGACTTCTATAATTCTAATAATTGAAAAGGGTACATTTTATATTTCAGTGCATAAAATGAGTCCCATGTAAAAACAGTAAACACAATTCATTTAATGACATTTTAATTGAATGAAAGCGTGACATTTTTTGTGCTTAAAATAAATGAAAGTTGATTATAAGCTAAAATGAGAATCCATAACCTCCACTGATATTTTCTGTACCAATGGGAAGATATATGGCAGAATGCTAGGAAGACTACTGTGTAATACAAGCAAAAAGTATTTAAAAAATCAAAAGTTCTTTTGGTATTACACTCCTATGAAATTCTTACCCTTTTTTGCTGGTGTAAATATGTATGGACGATCCGCAGCATTTTTTGTTTCTTTTCCCTAAAATGATGGCCTAATGTAAATATAATGTACTGTTGTGCTGCATTGGTAAAACTGGTGTGTTTGCTTCAGAAACAAAGAACGTAAAAATATTTTTTATTTATCTATTTAAATTTTAAATTACCTTAAAGGAATAGTTCAGCATAAAAATAAAAACTGTATGAATAGATAGGCTGTGCAAATTAAAAAATTTTTCTAATATAGTTAGCAAAAATGTAATCTATAACGGCTGGAGTGACTGAATGTCTAATATATTATCCAGAATCCAACTTACTGCTTTTCAGCTCTCTAACTCTGAGTTAGTCAGCAACTTGAAGGGGGGCCGCATGAGACATAACTGTTCAGTGAGTTTGTAAATGATCCTCAGCATTCAGCTCAGATTCAAAAGCAACAGTTATGGCCCATGTGCCCCCCCCTCAAGTCACTGATTGGTTTCTGCTTGGTCACCAGGGTAACCGGTCAGTGGAAACCAAGAGAGCTGCAATGCAGGGAGTAGTGTTCTGTTATGTTAAGACATCCAGTCACTCCAGCCTTTATACGTGACATTTTTGCCTAACTAACTATATTAGAAACATTTTTTATTTTGTACAGCCTATCCAGTTTTTATTTTTATACTGAACAATTCCTTTAAATATGTCTACAATTATTATAATAATGAAGTTACACTGGAAGGTACAGGTAGATGTCAAGACAGATAAACTTATGTAAGCTTATATGCTAAATCACTGAGGAGATATAATTAAATGTAGTTTATTAAATGTCTCAGCTTAGTCTTATCCAGTGAATATACTTCAATTTGGCACAGCCATTAAAATAAGACCCAGTAGAAATTTAGTGTAAAATTAAATTATCTCTCACCCTTGAGAAGTAAGAGTCTACTCCTATGCTAAATTCATTAGCTAGGCATTTAACCAAAATTATATGGCAGTTTTATTTAAAAAAGAAAAAAGTGACTGGTTGTAAGTAAAATCCCCAGTATACATCTTTCTTTCAATCCAGAAAATGTAATTAAGATAAAATGTGATGATACAACTAATGATTGTAATTAGTATAATTGTCAAAATAGTTGCTTACAAAAGTATACAAAACATAGATAATATACTCAGTTCAAGTTGAGCTCCTGTAAAAAGTTCTCAGGGTTGCATTCATTTACATATGAATGGGCTATACCCAAAGTGCTGCTGTATTGCAAGCTCACATGGGAAGACTCATGTTTTTTCATTGTTATTATCGTTTTTAAATTGCAAATACTCTAATCAGGGTTTCTAGACCTGCTTTGTTTTAGTTTTTGAAACATAACTTAAGATAAGTTGACTGTAAGGGTTTGTTAACATTGACATTGAAATAGGTTTATTTTAGGAGGACCCACTTTAATAAGAAGATAGCAAGCAATAATAGCAGTATTACCAATGTTTGTGAATGGCATGTGAATGAATTATTTAAGTGCAAAACCAGTGCAAGGCAAAACAATGTAATGCTTTTTACCCTTTGAATGCCACATTTTTTATTCAACCCATTTGGCTCAACTAGTGCTACGTTAGTGCTTGCATTCAATTACAATGTACAACAAAGAATGAAAGTTCAGGTATTTTTTAAACTGACCAGTTCAATAAACAGAGATTGTACTCTTTAAAGCCAATGGTTGGCATGGTTTAAAAATTGGAATTATGCCCATTCACCTCCATGTTGGGTCGTTATGGAGCACTATGCCTGTCTTCTTTTAGAACAGTTTACCAGCGGTTTCCCTCAATGTCAATGGTTACGACCTCATATTTTTTTGGACTAGGGATTGAAAAGAGGTTTGGCACCTATTTACTGAATTTGTAGTGTGTGAAGAGAATTGGGAGTGAGATTTGTAGTAAAAATATAATTACACATTTCACTATTTCTGATAACGTCACAATTTTGTTAACTTTGAAAAATGACAAAAAAGTTATAACGTAGCTCAAATTGTTGCAGAGCTTTTAATATGGTCTCGCTATCCCATAAGGAACTCTAGGGGCTCATTTATAAACATTGGGCAAATTTGCACCTGGGCAGTAACCCATAGCAAGCAATACGTGATTGCCATTTTTCAGCCAGTTGCAGGTTCAACACTGAAAGAAATCATCTTATTGGTTGCCATGGGGTACTGCCCAGGTGCAAATTTGCTCAGTGTTACTATAATCATGTTACTATTTATCACATCTTAGCCCATTTCTTTATCTGTATTTAAGTCTAGGTATGAGAGCCATACACATACATATGAAAAGTCTCTGAAAATGGTTATACTGAAATGTGAAATGTGTAATGGTTACACTGAAAACGTCTGGCTAGACATTCTTGAAAGTCTCACGGGTAATGCATACAACAGTAGATTATGCAAGGATTTTTTTTTTTACAAAGTGTAACTAACAAAAGTTGAAAGCAACAACATTAATATTGACTTTAGTAATACCAAGTATGTGTGAATACATTTTGAAAGTGTGATCTTAAGACTGTAATGGAAGAACTATGTTTGCAATACTTCTTTTGATCTTTCTGTAGCAAGAAAGCTCACATATATTGTGTGTTAAATATAAACAATATTATCGTCAAGTAGCACCAGTTATGCCCCCACTATAAAATGATTAATTTAATGATTAATAAATAATTGACAATGCTGTGTATTCTTACTAAAAGGACTGAGACTGCATATCTCCATAGTAGGCAGTTCCTGGCTTACTGTGATAAATCTCAGGTTTCACTGGACTCCTTAAACTCAGTCCACTCCCTCCCTGTCTATCTGAGGTAGTGTCAAATGGCTAAGTTCACATAATAATTGTGATTATTAACCTATTTAATTATAATTTATTAATTTATTAACAGGTATATGGGAAATATTGATGGTATAGTAGAATCAAAGCCTTTACTATCACATGCAGTTACTCATAAGTTGTAGTAATTACACTTGGGCTTCAGACACAGTGTACTAGAGACCTCCAAAGTAGACTGTACCCTTAATTTATATACTTTAGTCCCTGCAGTGGTGAAGAACACCACTGGTACTACTGGGGAACGCTCATTGTGGTACAATTAAGACTACTTCAGATTTCACACTTACAGAGTTACACAAAAGAACACAACTACCCCATCTCCTTTTATACATGCATATGCCTAACGCTGTATCAGTGGGACTCTAACCCAACTTTCTAGAGTTACATTACCTCTGTGACTAACAACCATAATACCAAGCCTTTTCTACTAAGGGCTACTACATAGTAATGTTTGGGACCCTAATGTTGGGGTGGCTAAACACTTATCTAAACTTGTAAATTCCTCTCTGTTATCTGTATTTCTTGTTCTACTTATTGCTGCTATTTTTGTATACCATTGTATTTCATATTTTTGTATAACAAGTATAAGTATGGATAAGAATTCCGTGTGTAATCTTTGCTTTCACACTGTATATATTGAAAATAATTGCAATAGATCAATATATGTGTGAATAATGTCAACATTCTGCCAAAAAAATTATACTAACTTAGAGAGTTGTGCGGGTGAATGTGGTGCGTTTATATAGATATATGCATTAAAACCCTAACATTGTTATCAAAAGGTATCATGCTTGCATCCTTCATATACACACATTTGTATCAGTATATTTTATGTGATTAACTTACTTGCTTATGGTTGTTGTCAGATTCCCATGAGGACAGGGGAAACATTGGGGTAAGTCCTAATAACATGGGTTCTGTTCACTTTTGTAAAGTACTGTACTTCAGTAGAAGTAAATATTAACTACATGTAACTATTCCCATAACTTATGTGAAAGTAATTTTGGTATTAAGGTAAAAAAAAAAAACACTTTCTTTAGTGTTGTGGAGTCCTATGGCATTAACATGCTGAGTTTTTGAGTAATCCTTTACTAGCCACAGTCCCTGTTTGATATTTGTTGAAAATGATTCTCAGAGTTATTGAAATATACCCACACACCCTGGAATCTTTGTCTGTTTTGTTATTCGTGTGCTTTTAGTTTTAAAACAGATAGAAGAAGTTTACTATTGTTGTCCCTGTTTTGTTAAGAAAGGGCAAAGCTTTACTTTATGTTCTGTGGCAAATTAACTCATAAACACATCCATATATGTGTATAGTTGTGGGATATATAACTCAGAATATATATAGTGCAGCACTTTTAGAACCAAGTATCATTATGCAGTTGACTGCACCCATAGATAATTTATATTGCCCAGTATTATTCCACAGACAAAAGTCCTCTATTTCTTGATGTTAAGCATTAGATGAGGCCATAAGAAGTTCAGATACAGCTCCAGATCAGTTTATATTGCACTTCACAATTTTCCCCAAGCCTTAAGATGGGAACTCCATGAATATTTCAACACAATGCTGAGTAGTTTGCTGTGCAAGGAACATATTTTGATTAAACCTGATTTTCCTAATAATTTTTATGACAATTGTATATCTATATTGATGATTTTCCCCTTCAATTTTAATTCATTAAAATGAATTTAATAAATGTTAATGTATTTTATTTTATTTAAGCAGCACCACTTTACATCATTCAGGAGGCTGGGAGGGCTATTGTTGACAGTGACTGAACACTATTGCTGACATATGGCTTATTATGATATACTGCCTCACTTGCAGACTGCTGTATATGTCATCTGAGTAATCTATAGAACTACCCTGAACAGCCTGAATATTGCACCCCAGGAAATAGCGGATAGCATTTTCTGAACAATAATAACTACATCGGTTACATATGTTGAATAAAGTGGGCTTTTATGTCCTCATGCATAGGGAGATAATTTAATAAGTTATTCTGAATGTTGCCCATTTGCCCTAAGAGTACATCATTTTTCTTTAATAAAAACCATTGAATATGTCTTTTACTAGCAGTAGAAATGCAGTCATTCTGTGAATGGAAGTGTTATGTTGCTGATATTTTTTTCATTTTCTAACAATAATTGCTATAATTTTGAAAGCATTGCAGAAAACTAAGAAAAAAGGGCACTGACATTTTTTAAAAATAAATGACTTCTTAAAATGAAAAACATTCATCTGTAGATTTCTATGCCTTATTCTGTAAAATATTTAACACTTTACTCTATCCTGTTCCTAATGCTGAATATCCTTGCAGCTTCTTTATTCTGAAGCCTTTTGTTACGACCGACCTCTTTTATCTTGTGGCAGCTACAGTCTTAAGTAGGAAAATCTGTAGATCTGAAAATCTGATAATTGTAGTCCAACAGATTTTACTCAATTTTAACTATTGACAATGGAGGCCACAGACCCGTTTTCAATCAAAGATGACTGTAAGAGGCAACAGGTAGGTGTTTTCCTCCTAGGTTAGTTTCCCACCGTACTCTAGTTTCCCTACATACTCCAAAAACATACAGATAGGCAAAGTGTGTCTCAATGCAATTATAGTGGCCTTAGATTGTAAGTTTCTCTAGTGTAGTGGCTGATGTGAATGATATTTTAAAAGTGATTTGTAAATGAATCCGCATTATATAGAATAGAATAGTAATAAATAAATACAAAGCCAAGAGAGAATACTATAAAGCCATGTTTTTATGTAGTCTCACTGCTCGTCTGGTCAGTTCTGTACGATCCAGTTACCTTGATAGTTATTTTATGAAACTATTCACACAAGCTGTTGGTGTCCTTATAAATAAATAATAAATGTGCAACAGATAGATGTAAGGGCTTGGTTAGTTAATTTAAAAAATCCTAAATCATGGTATAGACCCATATAGCAATCATAAGGTCTGTGGAATAGGTCCATTCACCATTCATAATCTCTATGTTTGTAAACAAAGTGTTGTAGAGTGAATTTTTAGAGTAAATGAATATGTGTATGTGTGTGTGTATATATATATATATATATATATATATATATATATATATATATATATATATATATATATATATATATATATAGTCAAATACAAGAGTCCTCTGCACTCAACCCTATATATATATATATATATATATATATATATATATATATATATATATATATATATATATATATATAACATTACCTTCGTGACCCTGAATAGCGATTTACAATTTAAAATTCAAATTCATTGGTATAATTGCAAGAATGATGCTTAGTTACAGTATTGCATATTTGGTTGGGAAATGGATGAAAACCAACTTCCAGCCAATAGCCTTTATACTTACACTCAGAATCCAACATTAACACAGGTAATTTCTGTTAGGGAACATATTGTATTTGACAAGGATTCATTTGATCGAACAACACAATCATTCTCAACACATAGGGGCATATTTATCAAGGGACGAATTTCGAATCGAAAAAACTTCAAAATTCTAATTTAAAAAGACCAACCGAAATTAAGTAGACAGTTTTTTTTTGGTCTAATAGGTCCGTTTTTGATTGAATAGGTCCGTATTTGGCTGAATTTGAATCATACAAATCGAATAAATATAGAATTCGATTAGAAGTTTTTTCCAGAAAAAACTTAAATTTTTCAAAGTCCACCAATTGACTCCAAGTAGGTTCTAGGAGGTCCCCCATAGGCTAAAACAGCAATTTGGCAGGTTTTAGATGACGAATGGTCGAATTTTTAAAGAGACTGTACATGATACATTTTGAAATTCAAATTTTTAAATTTTTTGCAAATTCTAATTGAATTTGGACTATTCCCTAGTCGAGGTACACAAAAATAGCTCGAAATTCGATTTTTTTTTTCATTCGACTTGGCCAATGTTTGTTTAAGGAAAGAGTGGTGGGAAAGTAACTTAAGTGCCTTTACTTGACCTTTCATTGCTATTTTAATTTTGTGCGGTGACATGATACCATTTATTGGTTAGGTGGCTTATACATAAATGCTAGGTTTCAAGGAAAAAAAAATCAGGCATTTTTATGATTTCTGAAGCAGAAGCTATGGAGGTGCATGTATCAGTTAGCTAATAAACAGTATTATGTCACCACACAAAAGAAAAATAGCAATGAAAGGTCAAGTAACATTACCCCATACACACAAAAAATGTGTTTCTTTTAGTAAACTACTCTATGACTAATGTGGTAAGCCACTCTACTCTTTTTTTATTAAATATACACCCTTACATTAAACATTTACCCTTTGTAACATATCTCCAGAATCCAGTTCATTTGTAATTTATTTTAACAGTTCTTAACAAATAGTTAAGGTTTTAAATAAAGTGAGCTTGTGTGTGCAAAATAGTATAATTAAACACCAAAAATACTAAATTTTGTAATTAACAGAGCACATTACCATTTCAGTAAGTTTTAGCTTTGTATTATTCCTCTATAAGTTACAGTGTTATAAATGAATCATTTAGAGAAATGTCAGAGGAATATACAGTATGGTCATTTTCTATCAATGGACAGTATATTTTTGCACTTAGGCCATCTCCCATAGACTCAGTTTTATCCAAATTTTTTAAAAATGATTTCCTTTTTCTTTGTAATATTAAAACAGGACCTTGTACTTGATCCAAACTAAGATATAATTAAGCCTTATTGGAAGGAAAACCAGCCTATTGGGTTTATTTAATGTTTAAATTATTTTTTTAGTAGACATAAGATATGAAGATCCAAATTACGGAAACATCCATTATCTGGAAAACCCCAGGTCCCGATAATTCTGGCTATCAGGACCCATACCTGTTATATGATTTTTCTCATTTATTAACTCTTGGACACACCATAGTTGGATAGACTGACTCACTGATCAGTAGAAAGGCCCAGCAGTAGTGGAGCCAAATTGTTGAAAAGTCTGTAATTTCTCGTGACCAGGTCCCTTTAAAAGTGCTGTAGACCCCTATCATTACAATTACATAAATAAACTTCCTACTGATATAACTTAAGGCCATAATTTCCTTTTAAATAAAAGCCCTTTTTACCTTGTCCTGCCTTCTGCTGCAATAAGCAGAGTTAGCTTTAATAGCAATGCATCAGACTGATCAAATGTCCTTCCCTTACCATTGCTCTGAAAAAAAGGAAGGTATCATTTTGAAAAAGCTGTTCAGTTGCACAAAATAAAAATGGTATACAAGGTTTTAAAGAAAACCAATAGAGGTTTTACTATTGGGAAATAGGATAATGGAGAGGGTAGTAATATGTCTATAAAATTAACATCTCTAAGGATTTTGAAAATTGAAATGCATAAACTTGTAAAGTATTTTTCATGCCTGTCTAAGTACAGTTTAAAGCTACCAGGTTTTATGTTAAACCAAACATCTCTGGAGGAGCTGTAGAAACTGGAATATGTTTTGTCCCATATCATAAAATTATAAAGAATAGGTTATCTTAGGACATCCATGCTAAGGTTGCTTATTAAATGTAGTTTGTGTGTTTTTTTTTAATATATATTTTTAATTTTTTATACTTATGTTAACATGCAAGTCACGGTTGATATAAACATATATAGGGTCAGTACAGAGCTATAGTTTAAACTGCAGTATACTTAACCGCTGTAATTGCTTTCTGACTTTGTTGTGTAGTTCTATCCTGTAGATTAAATGAGCAAGTAGGAAACAAGTTAGAGAGGCATGATTAAGAAGCATTATATTAAGAAGAATATAGAAACTGTTCACTGATGGACTGTCATATATGTATTTAAATGTAAACATTATATAAGACTGCTTAACCTAAAAATGTTACCATTTAATTAAAAGTCAAACAGTATAATTGATTGAAGCTATGAATTCAGTTACAACAAACACCTTAAAATGTTGATTATTTATCTGAATTTTTAATAAGAAACCAAATAACCTTTAGATGTATTTTGCACCATAAAAAAATTCATGTTACCAATCCAGTGTTGTCAGATGGATTATATGGGAAGTGATATTTTCTAAAAAGGAAACCATGAACTGAGTACTGATCAGCCATGCACCATTATTATATAAATGGGGATGTCACTTCACTAAGGCAGGATATATTCCCAGAGGGACTGAATAGGGATTAAGAACTGCCATGTAGGAAGTGTGCAGCATATAGTGGCCTAAAAATTGTGAGCAGATGAGTAGGATCCCTGCTTGAATGATACTTCTGCTGATTTTGTTTGTCACTGTTACTATATCGAATGTGTGCCCCAAGCATTATCTACCATCTCTACATGTTTTTATGCATGACGTGCATACCTGCTTAATAAGGATACGCTTCCTTCAGGCTGCCCCATTAAATAATATGATATAGAAAAACTCCCAAAGGCTTACTTCCATTGTGACTATAGGACAGAATTGGTAGCAATTACTAGACCTAGTGTGTAAAGTGTTTTACATGTAGTGACTTCCATTTATTTTTGGGCCCTGTCTGCCATCATCCTATGAAATTAAACAACTATCTTGTTGTTATAGTCACAATTACAATACCATCAGCAGTGTCAGTGAAAATATTGAGCATCAGTTACAAAGTAGCTAATGATGCAGACCTTCCATTTTTTTTTATTTACAGCATCATGAAAGGCATTCATACATTTATAGACCTGAGCTGCATAGTAAAGATAAGAATGTTAAAAAATAAATCAGAACTCCTTGTTCTTCCTTTCCCCTGCTTTGCTGTACTATACCGTTTTTTATACTATATTGTTTCTTACTGTTATGTATTTTTTGAACAAATATAAACCGCACATATATGACACGCTACAGACTGGGAACCCATTTATGTAATATTGACACTTATGACAATAATGCTGTGTTTTCTAAATTGTTAAACTCAAACAGAAGTAACAAAAAAGTCAGATCAAGGAAAATGGCCTTTAATTTTTTGCAAATTCGACATCTGAATTAAACAACTGTTCATGACACTTAGCAAATGATAATGTAAATGTGTGGTTTGTGCCCTGATAATTACTTACAAATGGACAGGGCCGCTCCTGCCATGAGGCAAGGTAAGAACCTTGCCTCAGGCGGCAGCGAGCAACCAATTACAAGGGGCGGCAAAAACTCTTGTAACTTTAAGAGCCAAATTTCTGGTTTTTAACCCAGAAATTCAGCTCCTCTAGTGCAGAGAGCACTATTGTGCTCAGTTCACTAGCAATGCTGCCCCCCTCAATGCACTAGTGATGCTGCTTCCAATGAAGATGAATTATATCTTAGTTTGGATCAAGTACAAGTCGCAAATGTTTGAAAATCGTTGTTACAGACAATTCCCATTGACTGCTATAGAAACTCGCCAGTTTTTACTTGAATTAAGAAAACACGCTAACACCATTTTTGATGAATGAGTGTGTGTTTGTTTTGAGATCAATATTAATTAATTAACATACAGCTTCTGAGGGTCCCTCACAGCTTGGATATGGTTGCCTTGTGAGAAGCCAAGTTGTACTTGGTACTATGCATTGGTTTAGATTTCTGATCTAATTTAGACGATACTAGGACTGTACAAGGATTTCTGTTCCCGTGTTCTTGCCAGAGCTAATTGGTGTGCAAACAAAACATGATTAAGCTTTAACTGGTCCATGTTGTTTTTGTGTTTTTGGTGCTGTGTGGGATGTGATGACAAATTGAATTCAAATGTCATTTTATTGTATAGTATCTGCTGTGATTTCAAAAGGGACATTTTATTTAACATTATAGGGTGGTTTTTTTTTTTTTACATGTTGTAGCCATTTATAGGGGAAATTGATCAAATAAATCCAGAAACTGCTGAAAAACATAATGAATATACTGCTATTTTTAAAGTAGTTAATAGAAAGGATATGCTTTTCTCTTATGTGTACAGCTGCTAGTCTACCCAGCTGAAACCTAATGAGATATTTCTTCCTCTGTACATCACATTACAACCACAGTTGGTCTCCAGCACCCCTCAATCTGATACATAAACAAACATCTTAGAATTCTACATGAGGCATATAAACAAGGAAACACTGGAGTGGGAAAATTAGCCAGCTGCTGTAATGGGTAACTTTAAATAGGCTGCAGCAAATGAGGTGACCTATAAAGAAGTATTGACAATGTATCCTCTTTTGCATTGTGAAACTTACAAGCAGTTTTATTTTTCCCTGTCTACCCATTACTGTTGTGTTTTATTCAGCAGCCTTTTTCCCCCTCTTGCGACATTGAGAACAGCTGGTCGTATGCTTAATTTAAAACAGCATCTTTGGGATACAGACTTTCTAGTGCCCTTCATTGCAAAATGGCAAATATCTATTCATGATAAATGCATTTCCGAAGATGATGCTTAGTAAATGAAACAAAACAGATTAAATGAAGGAACCACAATATACTTTGGAATAATTTCCTGAAATTAGATAACCTGTTTTCACTTTTAGGGTAGAATTCCACAGTGCAGCTCGAGCCGACACATCGCCATGTGACGAAACGCATGTGTCATGTCGGACATTCTGAACAAGGAGGAATCGCAGGTAAGAACTACATTTATCTGACTGTCGGATGAAAACACAGCATTTTCATCTGACAGTCGGATAAATGTAGTTCTTACCTGCGATTTCTCCTTCACTTCCTGTGTCTTCAGAACATCTGACACGTCGCATGATGACATGTCAGCCGCACATGGAGTTCTAACTAAGTATTCTTAATTCGGTGTACAGCATTAATAGAACAGGTTTTCATGCGGGTTGTGCCACTGGTATTGCACACAATTTCAACACATTCAGGGAATGTAGCTTTAATGGGGCTATTCTTCCATTCCATGATTAATAGAATAATATAGTGGTTTACCTGCAAGTGCCCTCCTAGCAACAGCAACAAAGATACTTGGTTGTCATCATTCAACTTGTAGAAAGCAATGATAGCCTAACTTTGTGTGGGACATAATGAGATAAAATTATACAAGTTAAAAAGCAAATTAACAAATCAAACAAATGGGGTAATGTAATAAAAGGCACTAAGTTTGCCCAGGAGCAGTAACCCATAGCAACCAATCGGAAGGTAGAATTTACTGGTCACCTGTTCAAAAGCAAAGATCCTATTGATTGCTATGGGTTACTGCCCCTTACCTTTTATTGCAAATGGGGGGTGTGTGTGATATCAAATTACCACTCACCTCTTGCTTTTAGAATACCTGCAGTTGTTACACAGGCGACCAACATTAATAACTGCAAATGTTTCATACAAAAGAGAAGCAAAAAGAAGTACCAGGAAGAGGCACAACAGCATCAGTGATTAATTATATACATTGTCCTATTCATATACTGATACCTTTACTATAAAACTGAACTCCTTTCTTTAGTTACACTATGTAGTCCACAGTCTTGCTCCTCTGTTCTGCACTTTTAGGCATTTGTCCCTCTATATATAACAATTATAAAGTTTAACTGTAACTGAGCAAATTTAAAAAAAAAAACACTTTTTCAAATGCAATGCAGTTAAAATCTACTATTATTATTATCAACATTGTTATTATCATTAATTTATATTGTTTGCCACTTAGGTTGCAAGCTTTCTTTCTCCACTACTGAGACACCTAGTGATTAAGTAGAGCAACCATCGGCTGAACATAAACAGTAGTGAATTAAAAGAGCATAGCAAACTGACATATTAAAAGTACATTTGTAAAATAATAATTTTCCAATTAACAAAGTAATGCAATATAAAAGAAAGAGGCTGGC
Source organism: Xenopus laevis (assembly GCF_017654675.1). Taxonomy (NCBI): domain Eukaryota; kingdom Metazoa; phylum Chordata; class Amphibia; order Anura; family Pipidae; genus Xenopus; species Xenopus laevis. The sequence continues at coordinate 80,180,383 of NC_054375.1, read as the reverse complement.
TCTTATAATGAATATAATTAAGCACATAGTAGCATGTAGTTGGTTGATTCTAAATGTTATTATTATATGCCACCGTGCTATGTTTCTGTTTTGAGGTGTTCATCCAGCAGGTTTCCATGTTTTGATCTAGCAGATTTTTTGTGTTTTGTGGCTGTTACAGTCAAACAATATAAAGTAAAAGGGTTCTGAATTATGAAAAATTTGCATTTATTTACCTGAATGGTAATGATCCTTACCACAAATACTGCCAGATTTACCAGCTATTTTATTTACTGGAAAGATTAATTGCAGACCTTGACCAGATTGTCAATCTTCACATTAACTTGCTTTGGGAATAAACAATTAAGAGGTCATATGTATGCATCAGCCCCATTGTGATTCTATCTTGTCACTTAGGGTTGCACAAACCATACAAGCCTGGAGGGTAACATTGAAGTGAATGTTATTGCATAATTTATTACTTCTAGTTTACACCACTTAATGTCCCAAGAAATCTGTACTTTTTCTCTTTTATGTACCTGAGCAATTTGAGTACACTGACATTTCAGATGATATAGTGTGAAAATGAAATCCAGTATTACAAAGAAAGCAACACCTTCTGTTTCTTGTTGGAAAACTCAGTATAAATGTATAATAATGTTTCCTTTGGAATGCACAAGATGGCATTGTGCAGTACTCGCATAATGAAGGAGGGTAATAGACTCTGTTCTCTTAATCGCTGCAATTTGTGTCACACATTATATGCCATAAATAAGTTGGTTTTTGGTTGACATTAGATATGCAATGTAATGTTTTATATTTAGCCACTATCGTATTAAGCTATTTTTATGTTTGAACTTACTGGCATTATACTATTATATTTAAATTGATGCTGATGATTAATATGAGTGAAATCATATGCATTCAACTCAATAAGAGGAATGCAATTGAAACCAATTGTTTTTTAATTACTTCTTGTCCAAGATATATTGGAAATGCCTCAAAATTGTAAGCTTGGTGTGCAGTTACACAATCCTATGTTAAACATCATTAAATACAGCTTAGGTTTGTAATATAATTTACCACCATAAAGGTTAGATTCTGTTTTCTAACTACCCAAACCATATATTCAGTTATCTTAAAAGTAATAGCTAGTTACTTATTATTCTATGTATCCAAAAAGTCTTTAAAATTTGTGGGTGGGGACATTGCTTTATCATTTCTATTAAATAGCTTAAATAGAGTCAGTCTGACAGCTCAGTTATTCATTTGCTGAGTTGTTTACAGATTGTTCACCAGAAATAAAGAATTTTTTAATTTTTTTTTACTGTTTTTCCAAAATTCAAGTTTAAAGATTAATATTCCTGTCTGGAAACAAGTAAACTGAAAAAAAGTATTTTTAGGTGAACAACCCCTTTAAAGAGGTGGTTCAACTTTTATGTTAACTTTTAGTATGTTATAGAATGGCTAATCCTAAACAACTTTTAAATTGGTTTTTATCTTTTTTTTTTATTTTTTACAGTTTAATTATTTGTTTCTTTTGCTGATTCTTTCCAGCTTTAAAATGAGGGTCGCTGACCTTATCTAATAAACAAATGCTCTGTAAGGCTACGTATTTATTGCTACTTTCTACATACGCCCTACCTGTCAGTGCAGGACAACTGGGATTAAGTTTCTCCTCTCTGGAGGCAAGACAAACTAATTAACTCTTTTCAGTCTCCTCCTTCCTTGTGTCTCCACCTCCTCCTCAGTGTTTTAGTTTGTCCTGCCTTGGAGGCAGTTTTTTTTCTCTTTCTTCTGCACTACTAATATTCACAAAGGATATACAGAAGAAGATTTATTGCATATCAATTTAATTACTTGAGAGCTCTCTGACTTATTTATAAGAGCAGATTGAGCCCAGTAAATGCACACCGTGGTTACTATGGTTAGAGTAAAAGCTCCCACTATACATATAGTAGATTGAGCCTACCCAACTCCACATGGACGCAGAGTGAGTACTAAAATGGATGGATGGCAATAGCAGGGACAATCAAACTCAGGACCAAATTATATCGGTCTTGTGTTCCAAGCATTGGCCATTGCGTTCCACCGTTAACAAAATACTGTTCCCACGCACATTTTGCGGTAGCCATTTTCACCCTCCAGACATGCAAGACTTTGCATCTGGGTTTGCATCTTTAAATTTCAGGCACATGAGTGCAACGGAGGCATTGCAGTTTCACAAAGAGATCAACTGGGATTGAGTCGACCATACCAGTCTAATAGTGTGATTAGCACAACAGTCAGTAGACATTTACAGTCCTATCTACAGTACCTCACGCTGATCAACACTTGGCGTCCACTGATGTGAAATTCGTTTCCTTGATTGAGCTAAACAGAAAACTAAAATTAAAAAGCAGAGCATTCCTGCTCTGTTTCTCCACTAAGGTTATAGCCTTCCTCTATGGATATCTCACACTTTTCTGTAAATAATGCACATCAGCAATAGTGCATGCTACACAAGAGGGGAATATACAAGCAGCAACCATGCAACTACAACCCTCTGCCCCTGTAGGGTCATCCATGCATTTATCACAACCATCTGATATACCAAAGTCAACCTCACAGCAGGTACAACATACAAATACACAACAGGCAGCATTTCAGAGTCTTCCACTCAAGATCACACTCCCTCAGAGATGGCTCAATTTATGAATTGATTCCAATCTGCCATTCACGCAACATTAGGTCGGACAGTAGTCAAACAGCCAGAAACACAGAAAATTAAGGGAGGGAAAAGAAAGCGCCAGAGATGCCCTTCTCCTGTCTCAGATGACTAGCTTCTTGATATGTCCCCCAATTCTCCAGAAGAATCAGGTGCATGCTTTAGTTCAGAGGAGCAATCATTGTCAGATTTACAATCAGCATCCTCAAAGGACAACCAGAAGAGGTTAAGGACCTTCTCAGATCCATTTTTGCATCCTTAGAGATTAAAGAGGAACAAGTTCCCTTCTCTAAAGTGGACAAGGTTCTTGGATACTCTGCTAAGTGCCCTAGATCATTTCCATGTCTATTGATGGGGAACTCCGTCAATAGACATGATGGTGCCTTGCCTCAACACACAACTTCCCAGATTTTATACCAAAATCAAAGACCCAAAATCAGAGCAGGTGGACGCTCTACTGAGTCCATGGGACTGCCAGCTGGCCGACATCTTCCCACCTATCCCTCTCATTCCCATGGTAATTCAAAAGAGCAGGTCAGAATCAATACATACTCCTATTCTACACTGATCAGCGGCCATACGCCAACTTGAAAGCCCACTCTACCAGGAAAGTTAGCACTTTCTGGGCATTTCAAAATTCAGCTTCCCCTGAAATTATTTGTACAGAAACCAATTGGAGCTCTATCCATACATTTTCCAAGTTTTACAAACTATATGTACTTGGCTCTTCAGAAGGGGAATTCCGCAGGAAGGTGCTGCAAGCAGCAGTGGCACCTAATTAGTCCTGTTCTCGGTTTTTTGTCACAGTATATATCTACAGTTCAGTTAGTTAACCATTATCAGTTTTTTATCCCACCGAATTTTAGGGACAGCTCTGGGACATCCCCACTCATCCTGCACTGACTGGTAGTTTTTTTCTCGTAGGCCTGTACTGTTGTGCAGCATCCCGCCCATGGGTAGGGTGACGGGTATTTTTGCTACCTGATGAGGCCAGTTAGGATAACCATCTCCACCGGCAGGATTGGTAACAAAACTGAGGAGGAGGTGGAGACACCAAGAAGGAAGGGATGGAAAAGAGTACGGGCGTACGAGAAAAATACTTTTCCAGTAAAAAAAATCTCCTTTTTATCACTCATCTTTCTATTCAGGCCTTCTCCTATTCATATGCCAGTCTTTTATGCAAATCAATTTATGGTTGCTAGGGTAATTTGGACCCTAACAACCAGACTGCTAATATTGCAAACCGGAGAGCTGCTGAATAAATAACTAAATGACACAAAAACCAGAAATAATTAAAAATTAAACCTAATTGCAAAACTGTCTCAAAATATCACTCTCTATATCATACCAAAAGTTAATTCAAAGGTGAACAACCCCTTTAAATAAAATCTCACCTAAAAACTGTTGCATAATTCAAGTAACTGTAATTCTAAGTGACTTTACATTTAAAAAGAAGTCAGATCCAGAGAACAAAAAGATTTAAACAAAACAAGAAAAAAAACACACTAACATCTTCAAACTATAATTTAAATAGCGTTCACCCATGTATTAGTTTTACATTATTCTGTTGTAAGATTCCTATATAGTTGTATCCTGTTGCTGAAAAAAAAAGCTAAAGTATCGAATAGAGGAAAATACTTAGTACTGGTAAAGATAGAATTCTGTGAATTATTAAAACATTAAAGCCATATTTCTCAAACTGTGAGGCCAATACGACTTGAAAAGTGTGCCTGCAATCCTGATAAGGCCAGGTAGTGCTTGTGCTCCTCATAAATAACAGTATTTACAGTTTCTTCTTCAAAGATTTTGTCTGTTGTGCCATTCTCTTTTTCTTCTGCACTGACACAAATTTTCTTACTAGAAAGCTGAATCCGAGAGATTTTCTTTTATGTTTCTAAGATAAATCGTGACATTCAAAAGTTGCAGATCACCTTGTTTCAAAAAGGTGAGATAAAGTTCTGATGTCCAAAAGGCTGAGCTATGCTTATATAAAATTTTAGCCCATGTGCCATTAGCCTTACCTAAAGTTTGATGTGTGATTAGCATGCAGATTTGAGTGCACATAAATGCATCAACTAATTGAGTGTATTATATCTGCCATGCATTTTACATATGTGAGTTAAGATTTGTGTTTGTTGCAACCAGGTTTCATTGGGTTAAAAAAAAATAGCTATGCTCAGCATACATTTTCAGGCTACCAGAAAAATGCCTTTGTACAGATTAAAATAAAAGACTGATTTGCAGTTATATACAGTATACAGTATACTGTACATATTACATGCTGTCAGGAAAAGGATCTAACTGCCAATAATGTAGCACATACGTTCTTTGGCAGTTTCACTCTGCACCAATGGCTTTTGCCACTGGTGTAAAGAGTCAGAGGTGATGGCAAGCTCCTTAGCAATGAGCCAAGGCATCTCAGCCCTGCAATGCAATGCAATCAACCCAGGATTGCAGGACAGCTGCAATCACATCCCCTATTATGCTACTTAAAGGTGTTGTTCACCTTTGAATTAAACTTTTAGTATGATGTAGTGAGTGATATTCTGAGACAATTTGGTTTTTATTATTTGTGTTTTTATTTATTTATTTATTTATTATTTAGCTTTGTATTCAACAGCTCTCCAGTTTGCAATTTCAGCAATCTGGTTGCTAGGATTTAAATTACCCTAACAACCATGCATTTATTTGAATAAGAGACTGGGATATGAATAGGAGAGGGCCTGAATAGGAGAGGGCCTGAATAGGAAGATGAGTAATAAAAAGTAGCAATAACAATAACTTGGTGGCCTTAAAGAGATTGACTCTTTAAAACTTTCAACTGTAGGGGCCCCTACATGCCACATACAAAGCTCCTAACCTACAGCCGTAGACACTCGGGGAATATGCAGCTGAGTCAGCAACCAGAATAAACCCAGAATGTGTTCTTTTTAAAAAAAAAATGTATGGTTTCCTGGGATAAAGGATTAGAAGTTAGCATTCACCAGCTGGATCCAATATAATAAGGTACACGTGCCAGGCAGCCACTTCTATGAAACATATGATGTTTTAGGAATTCAGAGGCTTATATCTTGTTATAGAAGTGGAATTACACACACACACACACACACACACATATATATATATATATAATGTGTTCCTAAGCTAAAAGTCCTTTCTAGGAACTGCCCCTAAATTGCAAATGTTCAAAATTGTCTGGCAATATGTGTGACAACATTTGCAAAATCCTTCTGGCAATGAAAGTTACGTTTGTCGGAACTTTGCCTTTACTGGCTTCATTAATAACTCTGAGCTGTCCTAAACATTCACTTTTAAACAAATCTATGTTCATAGTGTTATTTAATAAAGAAAAATGTGTAATAACATTGCCAGTTATTGGGCTTATCAGTGAATAACCTCAGAGAAAAGGGAATGGCAGCTTGCACACTTGACTACCAAATTCAAAACAAATAGGTACCAGCAGCTTCAGAGTATAAGCTACATAAAGTGAAGTGACACATGACTCTCATCCAGATATAAACTTTGTTTGTATAATCTGATTTCCTCCCATAGTGGGTTATTCTGCTGCATTAAATTGAATTAAATATTTGGCTCTTTAATTCGCTAGCCAGAAATGGATCAAATATATACACTATAGCTCAAGAACTCATAAGTATCTTATTTCCTGTGCTGGGTAGCATGGATGTTGTGATGATGGCTTTGTTGTGTAGCAACAAAAAGCAAGTAGAATTGTTATTGTTTTAAAAGAATTTACTATAGGTTTATATAAGCAATATGACTTACAAAGCATCAAATGAGTTTTAGGGTAATAGTAGTGTAAGAATGCTTTGTAATGCATGAGAAGAATTATTGTCAGTGAGTTTTTACTTTCAGACATTCAGCAATCAAAAATGTACCCACTCCAACTCCAATTCCTAATAACTTTAAATACAAGCACTGAAAATAATCAAATCAGATTTAAGAGCTTCTATGAAGGAGGATATGGCAGAAGAAATTCTCTGAGAACAATACTTCTAAGAACAGTAAATTTTGGATTGTATTTAACAGCTACTGTATTCTACAGCTATATGCTGGATTTAATTAATATATATATTGTGTTATGTTTTCCAATTGTGTTTGGTTTATGTAGTTTAACTTTGATTTAGAGTTACCAAAGGATGTGGTTTATATTTTGAGCTTTGGCAGTGATAAAGTGCTTTGTATGTTGTGTGCTTACTTAACTGCTTTCAATCAACATGGAAATTACATTAGGGATGGTAACACCAAAAAATGAAAGTGACAAAGTAATTAACATATAATACACAAAAGCCGTGAATATCTTGTAAATTATATCCTTATAAACGGTGAGTAGTGATGTCATCAGTTATAAACGGTGAGTAGTGATGTAATTTCTGTCACATGACTCACTAAAATTTGTGTATTATAATTAATAAAGTACCCCCAGTTGTAAAATATGAGGATATTATAAGTAACCTCGGAGTTCCTTGACCTGTATAAAAACACTCGGCCTTCGGCCTCGTGTTTTTATATGGTCATGAAACTCCTCGGTAACTTATAATATCCTTATATTTTACAAGAGGGGGTACTTTATTCACTATATAATAAACTGTTAGCATGCACTGGGAAAAGCTGTGTTATAGTTTATGTAAACAAGACTCTGTGTAACCATGGGGTAAGCCATTCAAGCTGCTGGAAAAAAGGAAAAAAGGCACAGGTTATATTGTGCATAACAGGTAAGTCCTTTCCAATACAATGTTTTTTTATCTGTTATCTGCTATGTAACCTGTGTCTTTTCTCCTTTTTTCCAGCAGCTTGAATGGCTGCCCCATGGCTACACAGCAGCTTGTTTATATACTGTAATCTATAGTTGTCTTCTGAAGCAAACACACAGTTTTTACCAGTGCAGAGCAACAGTACATTATATTTTAGTTACTTTGATACACTTTTGGTTTTTTGGTGTTACTGTTCATTTAAAACCAAAACATATGGAGTTTGAGTCGGTGGTACAAAAACTGAGGAGTCTTGAGTTGAAGGATTTATGTACTCCACAGACTTGGTCAGGATGAACGAGGCGAGTGTATGGCAAGTGCACAGTGTCTTTGGTGAGGTGTAGATCTGGGTTGGCGGGACCCACCAGGTTTTTCCCTGTTTGCCGATGGCCCAGTCTGACCATGATTGGTGTTATCATTCAATGTCAATTTGCACTTATCCAGTGGAAATGTAATCTATAGTAGATGGCATTCCTGTTATTCAGATCTTTCTAGATAACAGGCTTCCAGAGAAAGGATCCCATACCTGTATTAACTTGAGAGCTTAGGTAAAAAGCATTTAACTGAACTGCATAAGGTACATTACTCTGAAAAATTCACATTTAAAGGTGACACACATACACCTAGCATTAGTTGGATATTCTTGATTTGCACTGGTGCTCCGTCACAGGCAACCACAGGGTTAACTTCAATATATTAAATGGGCAAATCAAGAAAGTCCCACCCCTCCATCAAAAAAATCTTTTGAACCACAGTTAACCCTTACCACTGGGAGGTACAATAATCAATTACATAAGAACACAAGTAGTGTATGATATAAGAATAAATAGATATAAGATATTTAAAAGTCCAGGATATCATACAAATTTGTTTAGCTGTGCAAATTCCCGATTCAATCCGTAGTGTCAAAACTCCATAACCATTAAAATGCGGTCGTCTGAAGCAATTTCCTCATGAAATAGTTGAGACAAACTACACATAAATAAATATAAAAACAATAACCAAATTACTTGTAGGAACTGCTCAAAAAGAGCCTACCTAAAGGTTACCTTGTTTCAACTGCCTATACATTCATAACTATTGATACAAAAGGTCTTACCCTTAGCCGATACTTGCAACAAAGTATTCTAATCACAAGCTGTAATCAATATCTGTGAAGAAAGAGATACATGAACAGTTTAGCTATAAGAAAGGAGATAAGCTCCAAGTCATTCAATCCTGCAGGAGCCATTGTATTCATTCTTTTTATCCAATATGCTTCCCGTTGTCCAAGGGATTTTCGTATATCACCTCCCCTTTTAGACTGTGTTATTTTTTCTAATACCAGCCATCTTAGCTGGTTTACATTATGGCCCTGATTATGAAAATGTCTCAAGACAGGTGTGTCAGTTGCTGTACTAATTTTATAGTTCCTTATATTGTTCCTGTGTTCTTTAATTCGCTCCTTGACCATTCTGATGGTCTGTCCTATATATGCCATGCCACAAGGGCATTTCAGCATATAAACTACAAATTTTGTCTCGCAAGTGAAAATTTTTTTTTCCCTTATAGGAGTTCCCTTCGTAGGATGGTTAACCGTACTGTTTTTAATTACTGAAGAGCAGCACACACAACTGAGGCATGGGAAGGTGCCTTTTCTTAGGGTTTTAGCAAATTTAGTATCTTTTTGATAAACATCAGAAGGACATAGTATATCTCTCAATGATTTGCCCCTTTTGTAACAAAACAATGGTGGTTTTTTAAAGAGGCCCCCATACTGTTTGTCTTGTCCCAAAATAGGCCAGTATTGTTTTATAATTTTCTCAATCCAATTACTTTGTTTTCCATATTTCGTAACAAAAGGTACTCTATCCATATCTTTATTCAATTTCCCTTTTGTTCGTAATAACTCCTCCCGATTTTTTATTTTTATAACCTCTATTGACGAATTTATTGGTGATATTCCGCATTGAGGACTGAAATTGTTCATAATTAGACGAAATCCGCCTTGCTCTTATATATTGTCCCTTCGGAATAGCATCAATAATATGTGTGTTATGAAAACTGCCACAGGAGAGGAGAGTATTTCGGTCGGTAGGTTTTGAAAACATTTGTGTCAGAATTTGCTGGTCACACAATTTTGTGTTGACATCCAAAAAATTAATGAAAGTAGCAGAGATCTCACAGGTAAATTTAATAGTAGAGTGCTTTTCGTTTGCCTCATCAATCATTTGATGGAACAACCCTTCTGGTCCTTTCCATAAGATTAGAACGTCGTCCAAATATCTCCAATATTTAATAATATGACTGCTGTATGGGCCTTTTATGAACAGTTTCTGTTCCAAATAATGGACAAGGATATTTGCAAACGAAGGGGCAACCGCTTCCCCCATCGACGTTCCCTGGCGTTGCCAGAAATATTGATCGTTAAATCTAAAATAGTTCTTTTTGTAAAACCAAATACAGGCAGTCAATTAAGAAATATATCAAATGATGTGAAAGATTGGTTTCTAACAGTGCTTCCTCAATACAATCAATCCCCTCTTTCTGTGGTATTGACGTATATAAGCTTTGAATATCTATGCTACATAGATAGATGTCTCCTTGTGGTAGTACGGTGTCTTTCAGCCTTCTCAATAAATCTGTTGTGTCCCTCAAACAAGTGGAAATACTTGACACAATTTTTTGTAAATGCTGATCAATAAACTTTGATAGCGGTTCAAGTACTGAACCAATGCCAGATATTATTGGGCGTCCTGGGGGGTTCCTAAGTGATTTGTGTACCTTTGGAAGGAGATACAAGACTGGGGTACGTGGATGCTCCGTACTTAAAAATTCATATTCTTGCTTTGTTATTATCCCATTCAGTCTGGCATCATTTATTAGGGAATCTATCTCCTTTTTGATTTCAAATACTGGGTCATATCCTATTTGTTCATAGTGTTCTATTACATTTAGCTGTCTATAGGCTTCCTCCATATATTCATTTTTATTCATAATCACAATTGCCCCACCCTTATTCTCTTGTTTTATAATAATCTCCTCATTATTTTGGAGAGAATGTAGGGCTTGTTTTTCAGACAAAGAGAGATTATGTTTACCTAATCTATGGTGGGTATCCCAATTTTGTGACACTTCATTAATTACTACATTGGAAAATGTGTCTATGGTTGGATTGTCTAGTATAGGAATAAAGGTACTGGGTTTTCTTAAGGCCGTAGGATTGTACTGACCATCCTCTTCTGGTTTACCCAAAAATTGCATTTTAAGTTTCAATTTCCTTATATACTTGAGAAATTCAATCTCCCAGTAAACAAAATCGTTCTCATAGTAAGGTACAAACCCCAGTCCCTTATTCAGAACTGATCGTTCTGCTCTAGTGAGAGTATGTAAAGAAATATTAATACACAAGTCATTCACCTCCTGTCCTTCCGTTTCCTCTGCGGGTAGTCCTCTCGTGGTATCGGGGCTCTCGGATTCTTGTACTGGCGCTGTGATGATCGCACTAACCCAGTGGTAAGGGTTAACTGTGGTTCAAAAGATTTTTTTGATGGAGGGGTGGGACTTCCTGTATGACACTATAAAGCACTCTTTCACTTTGGCTTGTACACACTTGAGAAAGGGCCCTTGCTGCCCGAAACATGTCGTGTGGAATGCACAATAAAGACTGAATAGCAGGTATTCTGCTTTTTGCTGTTTTCTTGATTTGCCAAATTAATATATTGAAGTTACTCTGAAAAACTGTTGGTGTCATTTAAATGATCTAATTTTATAATATGAATCAAAAAGTATAACTTAATACTAACACCTGGTAAAATACAGTTTTAAAGTTTTTTTCTTAGTAAGGTTTTGGAAGATAATGTGCACTCTTCCACTGAAACCCCTTCTTTCCTTAGTGTTTTGTACTAGAGATTATACTTTGAGTATACTGTTTTTATATGTTAACCACAGAATTCTACAGAAAGTACTGCTGAGACTGGTTATTACGCAGAGTATGGCATTTCATGTGTAATTGCCCAAAATTCATAGCAGGCTGAACCCAATGGCAATTTTATGTTTAATACCCAAAACTCATTGCAGGATGGCACAGTGGCAATTCCAAATTTATTCAGTGGGTTGATGACATTTGTGGTTTAGCAAAAGCTGAAATAGATGCTTAGCTATTAAATATTTAAACATTTGCATGCTGCAATTTTTCACCCTGTCCCTGGATTTCAACTGAAAAAATCTGGTCTCCTTACTGGAGATGATATATTTTTCTGATCGTTCATGCATTCATTCTGGGTGCTAGCTCTTGGTGCAAAATTTCACCTATTAGCATCCAAGCTACATGGCAGCCTCTGTACAGAGCAGTTGCAGTCTCCTATGCAAGCTAGCATGGTACTTAACACTTGCCTTATTCACTTAGGAAAGGACTGCCTATGTGCTTTAAATCAGCAGGCATCACTTTAACTAAATATTGCATTGGTAAAGGATGTGCACCTGGACACCCTTGGGCTGCCCTGCCCACATGCTGCAGTTTTTTCTTGCAAATATGCATTCACTGTGAGATACTATCTTTGTGCTAAATTCAGGAGTGGCCAAAACAAGGATTGTGTGTATTGTGGACAAAATAGTCTCTCTAATTCAGTGTATGTTGCACTTTCCTCTCTTTAAATAAACAATCCCTTTAGTATTAAAAATCAGCATTATCTTGTTCAGATTATAAATTGATTTTATTATAATATAGTCCAGTATAGCAAATGTGCTTTAGTTAAATGATTTATTCCTTGATTGCAGCAAGGCTTCCAATTCACTAAGGCAATTTATTGTGACAATTTAATGGAATTGTTATACTCTTGACTTGCCACTATCTGCATGAAATAAACCTTCGCTTTATTAAATTACAGAAATCTCAGTCATGACATTATTGGATAATTAGACACCCAAGACTTTATTAAAACGAAATGACAGCTTATCCAAACATTATTAAATGGTTATGCATAGTCTGGATAACTTATTTGTGTGCCACCTTTAAAATCTACATTAAATAAATTGAATGAGTGAAAATTGAACATTGAATCTTTTGCTACATGTTCAGATGCCATGTGTAGTGAAAAAGTTGTTTGATACACCTCTGTAGACAAGCTTATTTTTGCTGCTTTGTTTTCAATTTGTCTGAAATGAATTCACATGTACACTTGTCAGCTATCTCTGATTTACATGGATATTTTGAACATATTTTATGTATTGTAATAAAAGTAATGGAAAGATGCCAAATACCATAATCAATCTGTTATAAACTAAAAAGGCATGCTAACATACAGTAGATGTGGTTAATGATGGGAACATTGAGTTCCTTTAACTTTCCTAGTTATTATATAAATAAAATTCCAAATGATTATTCCTATTTCACCAGCCTTCAAATATAATTAAAAATAAATTTATTGCAGCATGTCTAAAATACAAACAACCTATAAAAACATTCCTGGAGGTAAAGAGGCCCAATTCTCTATTAAACACCTAGGTATTATTTTTAGATCAAGGAATGTCATAAGTAAAGAGCATACGTTTCATTGTTATCTTGAACTTTGATGTCATAATCTGATTGTTGCAGCATAGAGTTTATTTTGTCAAGACAAAGTTGTAGAATGTCAGGTTACTATTGAGAAACAGTGTCCAGAAACAAGTAGGTTTCAATAAATGTCACAAAATATTAATCTTCACCAAGCAAGACAAAGCAGGGCAAATTCCTAACAAAGTATACTGACAAGATTTCTGAATCAAGAAGTTAATTAATGCCCTTTAAATCCATTGAGGAGACTGATTTGTTATCCCAATTTTGGGGAGTGCTTGGGGCCTAGGTGTTCTTGTATTCCAAGGTTCAATTTTCATTATTCAGTTTACAGGGCAGTCTGAGCTAGAACCCTGAAATTGCAGAGTTGAATAGGTATATGTATTGGGTTAAATGATTTTATAGCCTTTGACCCTTGTATTGGTATATGGAGCATCAAGGTATCAATTCATTTGGTGCAACAATTGTAAATCAATTAACATATGTAAAGACATACCCATTTTAGTATCTAAGTAATGAGCTTGTATATACATCAGACTTTCACACATAAATGTGTGACATAAAACGACTAAGGCGTTAGCTTGTACAGAAATAGCTTTGCTACTCAAAATACCAATAATTTTTTACTTCTAATAAAACTCTAAATTACTCTTTGGTAAAAGCAATATGTTTCTTTTGATAAGCCATTTATAATAGCCAGAGGTAATGATTCTCCTCTGTTTGTGCCATGCAATGAATAAATAATTCTCTGCCATAACATATACAAAAGAAACCGTGGATAACCGATTTCTGTAATGAAAAGGACATCAAACATGATTTTAAAACTGCTTTTTCTCCATAATTCCCATTAATGTGCTGGCATTAACATCATCTTATTTGAATAGCGACAAGCGAGCATTTTGCATTAAGATAGATCATAAAAAGCTTGACAGTTGTGTGCTGCTTTTAGTGGTTTGCAAAGCACTAAAGCTACAAAACCCTGAAGAACTTCTTAAAAGAAATATCCTTTCTCTCAAACGTGTTATAAAGTCTTTTTTTTAAATATAGCCCAAGTCCTGTTATAAGCATTTTCACTTCAAATAATCATTCAAATCATGCTTACACAATGAGAGTAACTATAGTAGTGTGACATTGTTAAAATTAGACTTAAACAAGCAGCAGAGTAGAAGACAAAAGCTCCATCATCTGTGAGACACCAGGAGGGCCTTCCCAACAGAATACAAAAGCAAAAGAGGGCAGGCATTTTTTTAATCTTTTTTTGAGCATCATGCAACTCTCTGTTTGTGGCTTCTATCGTTTTGGATTTTACATTTTTACATGCGTGTTGGTTTCAGCCAGGTTATGCAATAGTGGGGGTGGATGTAGGTGACAACTATACTGTTGTTTTAAAGAAGGGAAGCTGCATGCATGTATAGCAGGTGAACATCTCTTAACACACTTTAATAACCTGTTAATAAATGCCCTTACATTAGGAATATCTGACTGACCAAAAGACTTATGAAACATGATATCTTTTGACAACTTTTGTCTGTCTGTCACCACTTGTACAGGTATAGGATCTCTTATCCGGAAACCCGATATCCAGAAAGCTCAAAATTACGGAATGGCTGTCTCCCATAGACTCCATTTTATCCAAATAATACAAATTTTTAAAAATGATTTCCTTTTTCTCTGTAATAAAACAGTAGCTTGTACTTGATCCCAACTAAGATATAATTAAACCTTATTGGAAGCAGAACCAGCCTACTCGGTCTATTTAATGTTTAAATGAAATTCTAGTAGACTTAAGGCATGGAGACCCAAATTATGGAAAGATACATTATCCAGAAAACCCCAGGTCCCAAACATTCTGGATAACAGGTGCCATACCTGTACTATATAATGAATGGAAGGAAGCTCCCTGTCTGAGCAGTGACATGTGGACCTTCACCCATAACAATGAAAGTTGCTAAAGTGGATTCAATGTCTTGATTAGTGCAAAAAAGATGAAAGACCATACCAATTTCTTAAATTAAACAATAGACAGAGCATATGTTCTATCCCCTGAGCTAATGTTGAAAAGCAGGATGAAAACAGTTTATACAACAATTTGCTATGCATTGCTGTTAAAGATGGTCATGCAACCATGAATCTTGACTATATTTGTAAAATATAATGATTCAATATTTCAATAAAAAGCATCATTGTATATATTTTACAAAGAAGTGATGGAACTAATGGATCATTTGTGGTAGCTTTTAATGTAATTGGCTTTGTTGGGAAGTATTTAATACTGTAAAACATCTATTGATTTGGTTATTATCCAATGCTGGCCTAATGGTTGATATTATCCTGTTTTTTAAATCAGGCAGTTATTGATTTTCCTTGCCATTATGTAATTATACTGTCATTATAAGCATTGGAAAGGTACAAACAGAGCAAAATGTGCCTGAACCCTTAAAAAGCACCCACATCAACCCAAGCCATTTTCCTTTAGAATAGATTTCTGTGACTACTGTTGTTTTGAAAATTTACAAAACTTGTGTCTCTGTTTTATCTACTTGAGGAAGCCTGGGGTGAATAGTGGATTACAGGCTTTTGTCACACAATATAAAATTGGCTTTGCTTCTGAATAAAACCTATCTCATTACAACTATATGGAATTGCTATACCTCCATGCAGCTTTATATCGTACTGTGACTGATAATATTATGATTGACTGTTGAATCTTAGCAGTGCTAGAAATGTGTAATTCATTTTGTTATATGGTTTGGTTTTATTCCCTGTGTTAATGAACAGAATATAGACTTGGAAGTGAAAGATATTTTTGGCACAACCAAGTTAAAATACCATCACATATTTAAAAAAGAATCTTTGGAAAACATTACTAAATCGAGTGATATTATACCTCAGATAAATTAGAGTGTATGGATTTAAAGGAGAATTCAACCCTTTAAGAAATAAACTCATGCCCTAGTGCCACGTAGACCCCCCTCACTTCTCCTCCAGCCTAACTGTCCCCCCCCAGGGATATGTCCCATACTTTATACTTACCCCTTGGCACAGTTTCTGCCATCCAAGTTCCGGGTCTTTGTCTTCTTCTGGTGCTTCAGCAATTTGCGTGAGTTTCAGCGCATGGGCAGCTGTCGCAAACCGGCAAATTGCTCCAACTGTGCATGCTCGACATGCCGATCTCCCACTCAGCTTGCAGAAGACCTGGAAGATGGCTGCGTGGAATTCGGATGCCAGAAACTGCACAGAGGGGCAAGTATAAAGTATGGGGCATTTCCCCAGGGGGAGCAGTTAGGCTGGGGGGGAGGAGAGAGGGGGATCTACGTGGGGTGGGGGGGGGTATAGGTTTATTTCTTAAAGGGTTGAATTCTCCTTTAAGAAAACAACCCATTGCAACTTTCAAGTGGATACTTTGCTGTAACAAAAAGATACAAGCAACCTGTAACCACAGTTACAAAGTTCCTTCTTTACATTGCCACTTTTAGTATAATTTAAATTTATTTTACTGATGATTTTTCTAAAAGGAACTTGAATCTCAAAAATTCAATCAATTAAACATGAAAAAAATGAATGCAGTGAAATTACAATCTACTCTTTTATGAGTCTGTGAACTTTCAAAAAAATAGAATTGAAAAAAAATCACTTACATTTTGCATAGGACAACTCCTGTTGTATTCTACTTTAACTTTTTTTGCCTGTCAAATTATTACATTCAAGTTTTTGGAATTTTTATGCACTTAAGAAAACTTGAACATGTGAGTTTCTGTAACTCTAATTTGAAATTGATTTGAATCATGGTTAAAAATGTGAATGTTTATATTTTGCCTCATAGGGTGCTTGCTGTCAAGATTGGACTTTTCTCAGGTGGCAAAAGAAATGCTTAGTCTACCTAGGGGCAGATTTTTCAAGGGTCGAATTTCGAAGTACAAAAAACTTCGAAATTAAACCATTGAATTAAAAAACTTTGAATTCAAATTTCGAATTTGAAGTTTTTTTCAACAAATTTGGCAATCCTGCGGTCGAGTAAAAATAGTTCGATCAAACGATTAAAATGTTCGAATCGAAGATTCATACGATTTTAGCGATCGATCAAAGGATTTTTATTCGATGTGTAAAGACTTAGAAAAATTTTGTAGAAGGTCCCCATAGGCTAACATAGCACTTCAGGGACCCTCTAGAGCAGTTTTCTAAGTTTTTTGAAGTTGAAGAAAAATCATTTGATCGATGGATGAAATCCTTCGAATTGGTTGATTCGAAGGATTTTATCCATCGATCAAACGATTTTAGTTCGACCGCAAATGGACAAATTCGATGGTCGATTAGATGGTCGAATTTCGAAGTATTTATCATAAGTATTTATCATAAATCTGCCCCTTATTGTGTGTATATACTGCTAAGCAAACAACCCCCCATCCAATTAAGAAAAATGTTGCTTGCCTTGGTAGAAGGCAATGATATAATCTGGGAAAGATGTACCTCTGTATGTGATAAAAGGTACGAAGGTGCTGCCTGCAGCAGCCAATAAGATGTTTGCTAGCTAATTGTTGATGTGGGATACTGTGCTCAGCAAACCTTATTTTATTTTTTTACCATATCTCTTTATTTCGTTTTTTTTCTATATTTAAATTTTAAAATTCAAATGCATTTTACTATAAAAGATACTGTTTTTTTTTATTAATACCAGACCAATGAAAACGTATTAATGCTCATAATGTAGAGCTGAATACCATTGTATAATGCACACTTTTATAAAGGGCAATGTAAGCATGTATGCATATTGTAGAGTTGCTCTTAAACAGATCTATAGAAAATCCACATTCTACATGACTAGTGCATGCTATAGACAGCATTGATTTCTATATGAAGTGTACCAAAACATTTTATATGTTTTGGTAAATCAAGGCATAAACTAGTAACCCTCCCTCTGCAGAGATTTCAGCATGTCTCAATCCGGACATGTACTGTACTTAATAAGTCTATTTAAATAGGATTATGGGGAAAGGGATTCTAAGAAATATACATGTATGGTTACCTAGTTACTTCAAACTTT
This sequence comes from Xenopus laevis, assembly GCF_017654675.1. Lineage (NCBI taxonomy): Eukaryota > Metazoa > Chordata > Amphibia > Anura > Pipidae > Xenopus > Xenopus laevis. Next base: position 80,162,354 of record NC_054375.1, on the reverse strand, counting down.
TCACAGGGGGGTCACCATCTTGGAAAGTGTCTGCGACACTCACATGCTCAGTGGACTCTGAGCAACTGTTGAGAAGGTTAAAATACATTAAATATATTCAAGGCAAAGAGTTGCAAATGTTTGTCAGGGTGTGTATGTATCCATTTACAATATTCACCTTTATGAAAATGCATTGTGCAGTTTTTATTGTTTGGTATTAATTGTTAACAAATAGTCCCGCAAACTTAGAAAGATGAAATGAAAAAGAAATGCATATGGCCCTTTAAACATGTCAGGAGAAGCAGGACTATTTCACCACTCAAACCAAGCCTATTTGCAGCTATTTAAAGGATGGGCTACATCCCCGTGAATTTCCTGTGTGTTTATGTGAGTGAGTGCTGCACGATACTGCTAAATGTTCACAGGTGTTTTCACAAAGTAATTTTTCCCCCTCAAATTACAGAGGTTTTTTGCCTTCCTCTGGGTCAACTAGCAGTTAGGCGGGTTATATGGATCTAAAAGGCTGAACTGGATAATCGTCTGTCTTTTTTCATCCTAACTTACTTACTTAACTGTTACTATGTGTTTGGGTCACAACATAAACATTTTGGAATATATAAACGTTACTCCACAATCAATACTCTATATCTGTCTTTTTGGGTCTCTATGCCAACATTTATATTTTTTTATTTTCATCCGTAGGTCTGCTGAAAATGGTATGACCTGAACAAGCAAAAATAAATAAAGTAACTCAATTTTTCAGTGAAATTCATGGGATGCTTATACGCATGTTGAAAGCTTGAAATTTACCCATTTAAACATTCTCTTAAGAAATGAATGAGATTAATGCAAAGCAAACAAGTTTTAACTGCTAATGGGATATTAACTCAATGAGACAGCAAATGCATGTTTAATCTAGGCTATTTAGGTACTGGTCACAAAAGTCAGTCTCTTTGACCTTCAATCATGAGGACTCTCGTTCTGCTTATTTTTAGCCAGCTGCAAAAAGCACTCAGCTGCAACCAGCACGTATCATATTTGCAGTTCCTTAACAATGCAGTATAATCTGTTATTTGTGCTGCCGATAAAAAAGTACCCATGGACTTTTAAAAAGATATTCTTATTAGATAACTTATATATTTCAACTTGAGTGCGGAACTTTCCAACATTATCAATTAAAACCACTCTTGATTATTGTTGCTCATATTATTGCTGGAAGATTCATGCCTGGAGAATTTGCTTGGCACATAACCTGAATATGCACTTAAGCATACAGGGACAGCATTTTTAAGAGCATTCAGCATGTTGGCACTAGTATGAAAATCTATTAGTTGTGTAAAAAGTACCATCAATGTTATATAATAGGGAGTAAGGAAACAATTGCTATATGATGTCCAGTTCTGTATGTAGGAAGATAAATCTATAAGAAAGCTGCATGAGAGATTTAATTGTAACCTTAAGTGGGTCATGTAGTGATCAAAAATAAGCCCCAGTCTATGATAAACAGCAAAGACTAGCAGGGTCATACGCTTTTATTTTCATGATAGAAAGTACACTTCTACAAGGAATCTTTTGTCTCAAAAAAATATGAAATTAATTACGCCACCGATATACCTCGCTATGTTATCAGAAGATTAACAGAAGATTGCTCTGTCAAAGTGTCACCTTCCATTTTTCAGTTTGTTGAGAGCTGTCAGAACGAGTTGTTGACCAATTTCAGAAGCTGGCAGTTGTGTCCTATTGAGCTATCAATGTCTCTCTATTTTTAGCAAAGGATTCCTCTACAACTTGACAAGATATTCAAACTAATAACATGCTGTCAAAGAAATAAACTATGAAGAGCTACTCTTATTGATGCCTTTGTAACGGCGCGTGGGGAGATTGTGCCCCAGTGTTATATGTGATCAGGGTTTGAGGTAGGGCAGGCAATCGGTTTGTATTTGTGACCAGTTTTGACAGTTTAAACAATGATAGAATCTAATTTTATTTAACACTGGAAAATTTTGCAGTAAAAGTGTTTTTGAACTTCTATAAAATCACTCTTTAGTCACCTTATTGGATTTGATAACATGGCATAGACAATTGAATTTTATCCCACTTAGAATCAAAGATAAGTGTCCATTTGAGATCTAAAGATTCTAGTCGATGTGTTGAATGACCTTTTTGTATGCAGTTAGTTTCATCTTTCTGTGTATCCGGTAGTGTTCTGTGGTTTTTTTTTTATCTGCTGCCGAAAAGGTCAGTGTGTTGTTAAAGGTTAAAAATAAGATAAATAAGAATGAACTTTTCATAGGCAATTTTCCTACAATAAACTTTTAGACCAGAAGTGAAGACTGAACTGTTAACTTGAATTGGCTGCTTGTAGGAAACTATTTTTCTCAGCAAAGCAGCATCTCTAGGAGACAGTAAAGGTAAGGTATAATACTCACAAACATAGAGAGTAGTGCTACACAATCAATCTCACCGCTTTTTGTAGCGTCGGGTGCCGGCTGTGACTCTGTCTGACCAGGTCCAGTTCCAATTACAATACAAATTTCAGCAGCACTCTGGTATAGTGAAAACTAATTTATTTGTGCAAGTGAAGCAACGTTTCGGGCGTAACCAGTAAGCTTCAAGGTATAATACTATTACACAAATGGATGTATTGAATATTTACTATAATTCCAAACTTTAATGCCAGTCATATGGTACCACTTATGTGTAGTCCTGCTATCCTGAACAGACCAAAAACTGACATTCCAACTGACAGTACCTCTCTTCTAACCCAGATCTGAAGACAAAGGAGGTAGTTTTAACTTTTAACTCCCATCAAGTCCATCCCATTTTAGTATCACTCCAAATTTATTATCATTTCAGCACTATTTAAGAAAAAATATATGAACATGAGTGTGTATATTAACTTCTGATATGCCAATGTGAATATTAGTGATGGGCGAATTTGCGCCGTTTCGCTTTGCCGAAAAATTCGCGAATTTCGCGCGAAATGGCGAAAAATTCGCGAAATGGCGCCGGCGTCTCATTTTTGACGCCGGCACCCGTTTTTGACGCCGGCGCCCGTTTTTGCCGCAAATTTTCGCGGGCGTTTCGCGAATTTATTCGCTGGTGGCGAAACGCGCAAATTCGCCGCAAAATTGCGCCTGGCGAATAAATTCGCCCATCACTAGTGAATATACTTATGTCTGTTAATTTACTGTATCTCTAGGGATTACAGTTAAGAACCTGTGACAGGAATAGTAAATTGCAATGCAAAGGACATTTAGAACACCTTATCTCTTAAATGGGAACTATCACAAAAATGAAAATGTAATAGAAACTTTCTAAATTTAATCAATTACAAAATGCTGTACTGTTTCAAAAATAATCAGGTTAATCTTTAGTCTCTCCATTCTCTCTTTATGACGGAATCAGAATCAGGTTTGATTGACAGGTCTAATGCATCTAATTGGGGGCTCGTTTTACTAGCAGTTATATTTGAATTACTCAAATAACTGACTCCAGCATGAACAAAATCCAAAAAAATAACTGACTCCAGTACAAATCCTGCATATATAAAGGAAGCATTTCAGTGTTCTAGGCAAAAGATGAACTCCCCTAAAGGATGTGTAAGATTTAACGGTCAATCCAAACCTGACTCTGGCGTTTTTGTCGCATGCGCAGTAGGAGCATTTGCCGGGTACGGATCTACTGCGCATGCGCCGAATGTCACAAAGTGAAATGGGAAAACTTTGTGACATTCGGCGCATGCGCAGTAGATCCGTACCCGGCAAATGCTCCTTCTGAGCATGCACCAAAAACGCCGGTCAAAGCAGGAAGAAGACCGCTTGGGAGAAGACATTAGGGGGGAGGGATTTTTGCACCCAGGGGGTTTCCTTCTCCTTTAAATGGCGAGTAAATATGCAAAGAGGGGGAGGTAGGTATTGAACATTTAGAAATCCTTTTTTATCTTTATCATGGTTTCTCTCTAACAGAATTTTGTTTTCTTGTTGCTACCATCCTTTTCTAAACTGGTCTCTTTAAACAATTTGGTAAAAAAATACCACTGTAATTGAAAATACATCTTTATAATTGAATATATAGAGTATAGTAGAATCCTAGATTTTCTAACAACAAAGTACATCATTTATTGGTTAGCTTGTCCTTTTAGGGAAAAACTTAGCACAAATTTTAAAAAAATGATTATCTCTTTTAAGATTTTGTTGCTGATGGCATGTATACAAGACTATCATATATGTAAATAGGTTCTTTCATAACTCATTGAAGAAGAACAATAGTCAATAAGTGCTATATGTACACGTGGGAATTTCAGTTAATTGTATTAATGCACTTTCCAATCACATCTGCACAAATTAGTCTATACTTTTATGTCTTGAAACGTAATGAGACATGATGTTAGGAATGAGCAGGCAAGGAATAGATTTTAAGGCTAAAAGCACACACTTAGTTTGCTTAGTTTTTATTAGTGGGTTTTGTGACCATTTAATGATTTTTTTTTTAGCATTTCTTTTTAATTGTCACGTTTATGAATAAACCAGCAAAATGGGCTTTTTAGTAAACCATTTCTGGATCATTTAAAACACATTTGAAATGCTAATTTATTTTGAGTAAATAATAAAGTGGCAGAATTAGGTTTGTTATAACCAAACTAGTTAATGATATTCATTGATATTTGCATTTATATTATTATCCATTTTTTATAGAATGCTGACATGTTATGCAGCACTTTACAGAGAATGTTAATAATTAATCATTAGTCTGATCCCTAGATGAATTTACAGTCTAAGGCCCTTATCATAATTACATAACATACACACTAAGGACATTTTTCACCAGGAACCAAGTTGCACATGCCTAGAGGAATCGTGTAGATGCTGTTAGAACATACACACTCCTTGCAGTTAGCACCCAGGTTGAAACAAATTCCAGTGCTGCAAGGAAAAAGTGATTGACACAGAGCAACCATGGGACGCAATAGTCTTACATGTTGTGCTCTTCAGTTACCATAGCTGACTTGAAGGGGTTATTAATCAAAGGTCGAATTTTAGAGCTTTGTGAGCTTTTCTAGACCTCAAATGAACCCACAACTCAAATGGTTTCTAATTTAAGAAAAAAGTAAACTCTAATAAGTGTAGTCGGGGTGAAAAACACAAATACTCTAATTGATTGAGTTTTGGGGGGGGGAAAAAACTTGAATTGCTCAAAAAAAAAAAAAACCCACAGAAAAAAACTAACATCATGAAGACTACTGTATTAACATCTTCAAATCATTCAAGGGACATCTGCCATTGACTCCTACATGACCTCGACAGGTTTTAGATGGTGTTTTCTTTGGATTCAAGTCAGCAGAGATGTAAGCAATGGTCATGGACAGTTTTTAGCTAACTTAAATAAACTAGCTTAAAAGTAGGGATGGGCGAATTTGACCCATTTAGTTTCGCCAAAAATCCACCAAAAAATTTTGACTTGCGGTGAATTTTTTTTTTTGACGCACGTCTTTTTTTTTTTTTTGACGCACGCCGCCATACAAGTCTATGGGCGTCATTTCCGCAGCGAAACAAGGCCAAAAAATTCGCCCATCCCCACTTAAAAGTACATGTATATGAAGTAGAATGTTAAATGCACCGCATAGCAATAATAACTCCAGTGAGTAACAATTTGCCAGGAACACAACATCAGAAAATGCATAAACAATAGGGATGGGCGAATTTGATCCGTTTTGTTTTGACAAAAACATTTTTTTTGACGCTCGCCCCCATACGAGTCTATGGGCGTCATTTCTGCGGCGAAACAAGGCAAAAAAATTCGCCCATCCCTAATAAACAACACTGAGTATGCAATTAAATAGAGTATTTTGCTACAAGTACGCTATAAAGTTTCAATAATAAATAATCCATCTTTATTTCAACACCAACACAATTTAGACTTGGTTAAAAACATTTAAGACAAACCTGTTTCATCCCAAATATTGTTGAGTAACCCTGAGATATTGTTGTGTAACCCTACTTTGCAATTAGCAACATACCCGTACCGGAACTGACACCAATTGGTTCTCGGACCCACTGTAGCATCCGGTTGCCCCCAATAACAATGTGAATAATAAACAATATGTAGATAGTCCTAAACAAAGTGTCCCAAATATTTGTATACCAATGAATTCAAATGATTCAATCAGTAGGACCACAGGCAGGAAATTAATAATTCCAGGTCCTGAGTATATGGCTAGGAGCACAGAACCAAGGTCAGGGGAGTTGCCATTCTCCACATGTTACACCACGTGGGCTTCATCAGGAAGTACATGTATGTGATCCATTATCAGGAAACCTATTATCCAGAAAGCTCACAATTACAGGAAGGTTATCTTCAATATTTTTCAAACTGATTGTCCTTTTCTCTGCCATAAAGTATTACTTTATTCTTGATTCTAACTAAGCTGCATAAATCCAAATTGGGTTTATTAAATGTTTAAATCATTTTTAGTAGACATAAAGTATGAAGATGCAAATTACAGAATGATCTCTTATCTGGAAAACCCCAGGTCTCAAGCATTCTGGATAACAGGTCCCATACCTGTACTGCATTTACTGTTGTCCTTTTACACATATATGCTAACAGATGAATAGAATGAATAGTTAATAGCGATGAGCACATTTTTTCACCAGCCATGAATTTGCTGTGAAATTACAGCTTTCGCCATGTGTGATTTTTTCCGTGAAACTGCAGCAAAAAATTCATAACTAATAACTAGCAAGCCCACACCTGCTTCTGAACATTCAACCTTCTTCGGTTAAAATTCTGTTAGATGAGACATGTAAAGTATTATTGTTCTGTAGTATAACAGACTGCATATAAAGGTTATTCATAGTTCATATCGATAAAAAATATAACATACTGATATTAAAGAACATTTACTTTTTCCAAGTTCCTAGCATTAAACTTGACTACTGTATAAACACAAAAAAAAGCTTAAAAATACATTATAACAATAAATGTTGTATCTCTTTGCAGCTTCACTTGAAGGGCATGATAACAGTTCTGCAGTACTAGTGCCATACAGTTTAAAGTAGAACAGTCAGGATAATCATAAAGTAAAGTGCATATAAACCTGTCTTAACTTGAATTTCCTTTTTACACTTATTCATGTACTTATATATACCAAATCTTTGCTCAATAACACCACTTTATTTTTTCTTTCCTTACATTTGTTGCTGCACATCACCAATATTTTCTTTGCTTCTACACATTTTCTATCATTGCATCCCTACCTCTGAACTCTCTCCTGGGCACCTCATAAATCTTAGCAAGTGTATATGCATATGCCAGTGTAGGTTTGCCGCAGTATGCGCCTTTCCTTGATTTTATTCATATTTTAAATTAAAATGTGTTGAAGTTTATAGCACATAGCAGAATCATAACTATTGTAGTGTAAATGAGAGAAGTATGCATTCAGTATTTGCACATTTGCATTTTTGACACCAGGTGTTATAATGTATAAATATAATTCTGTATTTCTAAAACGACAAGGTATTTAATTTATGCATAAATACAAAATATTTCCCCCCATTTGGAATTCTGAAATTTGTGTGTGTGTATCTATCTCTGTCTGTCTGTCTATCTATCTATTTATGTATGTACAGTATGTACAAACTTGAGTTGGCTAGATCCAATTTGAAAAAAATATTTCATGCAAATTCAGTAGAAGTCCATGGGAAAATTTGGTATTAAATAAGGAGAGGTGTTTTTCTCATCCAGTTGAATCTGACCCAATGTACATTAACTATTTAATATATTTCTCTTTGTGCAATACTGCTGATTATATTTGTGTACAGGATTGCTGGTACAGGATTTTTATACAATTAAAAGGCCTGTTTACAAGTACTAAAGTAGAATGTTTGACCACATTTTGCCTATTTTACTATTAAAAGAGATCACTTAATTACCATGGTCTGATAAAAAGTATTCACATTTGAATAAGTTAAAAAAGGAAAATGAAATATAAATATCAATATCTTAATTTTTTTGAAAGTGAATTAAATACATTGAGTGAAATTGCAATTCTTAAACTATTCACACTTTTTGTGATGATGATGGATTGAAGAGGCTATATTGAATTTTAGTTGTCACTAAATAGGTACAACTGACCAGGACACATTAGCAGATACACTAGGGAGCCGATTTATTAAGCTGCAACTTTTTTATGATCAGGCTTTTTGATGCCAAAAATCATAAAAAGGAACTGAAAAATGTTTTAAACAACAGAACTGCGACAATTCCAGATATTAAAATACTCCAGCTAAAACTTATCAAAGGCATGTTTAATTCAATGGCAGATGTCCCATTTAAAACTGGCAGATCTTTTTTTGATTTGTGGTTTTAGAGGTTTTCTGGAGTTCTCGACACTGACTTTGGTGCAACAATATGAAAAAGTCATAGTTTTTGTGACTTTTCCAATTCATACTTTTTTTATTGTTTTTTTTTTTATACATTTCATGATGTTCGTGTTATAGAGAAAGTGAGTTTAGTCATGGTTGCAAAAACCACTAAAACCAAGAAAAAATGAGACTGTTGATCAATAGGCCTCCAGAAGATTTGATGCTTTGAAAACAGCTGTATTAGAATGAATCTGCTAGGCCACCTCCTGCCACATGCTGAAACCACAGCAACCACTGGGCTATTTATTTTAAGCATAGGAAGCTTTTAATAGAAAGATAGAGGGACATTCAGCAAATGCAGAAGCAATATAGGGTGAAGGAAGAAAAGTGACCAATAGTAAAACATGTTAAAGACTGTAGGACACAGACAATATTTTGGGTACCAGTTGTATGCCCACTTCCAGTCTCTTGAGAGTTATTATTACAACGCATCCAGGATATCTTATGTGAGAATAATGTAGACAGTAAAACAATGAAAACACATTCATAGAAATGCACCCAATACACACTATGCACATTAAATAGCAGCTTATAAAAAAAGTCTATATTGTCAAATGACAATATGTCAAATAGCTAAAAAAAATTCAACTCAGCATCAGCAATGGATGTTACTTTATTAATTAAAATGATGTGCAACTAAGCAAATAATTGTGACAACCCCCCCCCAACTTATAGCTAAAAACTCCATCTGTGAAATATGCATTTATCACCAAATAAAAGGCTATGCTTGTGCTAATTTATGATGTGATACTTTTATTCTAAACATGAGATAATGACTTGGTATGATTTGAAAGATTATAAATCTCAACAGCTATGAGATGTGATGACACATTAAACATTCAGCACGAAAATATGCTCAATGCAGATTTAAATATTTTACGAAACATTAGCATGATGGGATTTTTAATTTTCATAATGTAATAAAAGTTTTAAAAAAATTAAGCCAGTTTTGTGGTTGCTGAAGTGTATAGGAACTGTATCTTAAAACTTTTTTTTTGTAAAGTTTAGAAATTTTTCAGATTTAGGCATCTCTCTATTGGCAAATGAATATGCAGGTAATATAAGGGACATGTGTCAGATATCAAGATTCTTACTCCTATCTGTGCTATTTTTAATTTCACCTTTTACTACAGCTTAACATCAGCTAATGTAGGAGTGTAAGGTTTTCCTATACCCCAGGGAATGTGTTAGCCAGCTAGACTGGGTCCTTTTTCCCATAGGGGAGGGGGGAGTAGTTTCCCTGAGGTTATAAAAAGGATTGATGCCATGTGTTCCCTCTCTTTTCCAGTGCACCCATTGGAAGTGGGGTGTTGCTGCTAGGGCCTGAGTGGAGGTAGGCCTCAGTATAAGAGTAAGTGGGTGTGAGGTCAGACACTGTAATAGTTCACTATAGAAGTGACAGATAAGTTCAGGAATGTTAGTCAACAGCTAAGGCTCCAACGAGGAGTTTAGTAAAGGATTACCACCCACCCTGCGTTGACAATGCTGCCAGGTTAGTAATGTAAGTGGTTAAGCTCAGGAATAGAGAGATCCTTGGAGTGTAAAACCAGCTGTGAGGTACCTTTTAATGGGGATTGTGCATCAAATGCAGGAAAGGGGGGCTCAATTCACAAAGCTGACACAATTGTGTTTGAATGACCTGCTGCCATTACTTGCTTCCTGGAGTGTACCATCTGAGCACACATCTTGAATATGTGACAGACTATTGAGCAGTGTACCTTTAGTTCAATAAATGTTCTGCTGTTTTAAAGAACCACTGGCACCCAAAGTTTATTTGATCAAGAGTGTGCGTATACCAAGTGAAGTGGTAATCCCTTCCTCCATAACATAAGTGGGCACCTGAGGATAAAGAGTCTAATTATATTGTGCCTACCGGGAGTTGGACCCCTTGCCCTGGTAACCCAAGGGAAGGTTTAGGCAAACCCTGACCCATCCACCTTTTACACTTATATGATATAGGAAGCGCTTAACTACAAGCTTAGCACTTGATTTTTTGTTTTTTTGCCGAGTATACAGAATGTTATCCTCATTCTGTCAAATATTTATTTTGAAGGATTTATTTCTGAACAATAAGGATATTTTGAAAGTTTCTCTTTGAATCTATGATGCAGATATTTTAAATGTTTGCTTATTTTTAAAAAGAATGTCATATTTTTCAACTCCAGTACTAACTAAATCGGCATAATGTTATGTTAGAGTGACTTTGTAAACATTTTATAACATTACATACTCCTGGACTCTTCAGATATAATATATTAATTGTAGTTATTGGGGGGTACTTAAAAGGAGGAGCACATTGTATCAGGTCTGCACTTACCTGTATTTTTTTATTACGTTTTCTACTATATACATCAACGTTTCAATGTTTTTTTAATGGGTATTTTCAAAACAAAATCAATTTTTAAAACTATCATTTGGGGGGAAAACACAAACTTTACTGCTTCATTTTTTTATAGGAATCCTAATAGTTTTGTTTATACTCATGGGTAATTTTTTTTTCTTTCTGGCAAATAACTGAAGCCATTTCTTGTTCTGTGGCTGATATTTTCAATCTACTGTACATTAAGAATCTGGGACTGTGTCCCACAGAGAAAACCAGGATCCATTCCACTTTATCTGAACTTCTCATTAACATTTACTACACTTCTGCTCAGAGATACCTGTGGCTGATTTAATGTTAGGCTAATCCCACAAGCTGGCGTCAGTCTTCACCTGTAACTGCACCTAGAGCCACTGCATTTGGCCTGGGTGCAGGCTAGTGATGTGACTGGAAACAGTCAGAAGAAGAAAGCACACAAAAAAAAAATGAATTATGAAAACCAATTGAAAAGTTGCTTACAATGTGCCATTCTATAACATACTAAAAGTTAACTTATAGGTGTACCACCCTTTCAAGTAGATTCTATTTTAAGGATTTTACTCAGTTTTGTTTTAAAATGTTTTATGCCACTGGCCCGTTAAATGATACAAGGATTGTATTGTTAGGTTAACCATAGAAGTTACTCTCAAGGGGTGACTGGGAGTTGTAATTTACCAAGACCTAGAATGCTGCCAGTTCATCATTTTTCAGCCTCCCGTGATCCATGCCTGGAAACATAAGGCTGCAGGCCTCTAGGTTACTGAGCTTGAAGCACAGGCACATATTTCTGATCAATATTATATTGAATAATAACAATGTTAGAAGTCACCTAAAACCTCCATGATCAGTATATAGTCATGGAATTACTTCTAATATCTACATAAAGGATACATACAACAGTAGCTTTGCATATAACATATTTATATGAGCATTTAAATCATATTTTCAAACTCCTGAATTAACAGAAGCTTTATGGCTTTGCTGGTGTAAAAAATATTTTTTCCCTTCATCTTATAAACAACTGAATTTATTGAGAGCTGCTCAGTAATATGTTAATATTAGTTGGGATATTAAGGCAAGCACTTAGAAGTCTTAAAAACTTTACTTCTGAAATCAAACAAGCAAGTGAATCTAGATCAGGCTAACATATCAATCTGATTGTTGCTATACAGAGGTTACTAGGTCCTGCCAAAGAGATTTCTGCGTCTTTTGTTCTGTCTATAATTGAGGTGACGATAAAAGCAGACCCAAATGTAGTTAGCAGATTTTATTTTCAGCCTTCTGCCTTACTATCTGCAAAGGTCAAACAAATAGAATTTTCATCTCTTTAACATTTCATAAGACAGGGGTCTAGACAGTTTCATTCACCCTTTATCTACTGAACTTGGAACCCTAAATTAGATTTTGAAATTGAGTGCACAGCTTAGTCAGTAAGTTACCATAATGCCGGTGCATTGCTTTCAACCCTAGAACTATAAAGGTCATAGCAATATGAAGTGGAATGGATTGAAAAAGAAATGCACGGAATGAGAAAAGTTATTTCTTAGCAGGTTTTAGTGAACCAAGCAACGATTGTATAAGCTGTTCAATTGCAGCACCAAATTATAGTGGAAATGAGAACAGTAATATTTTCTATAAATATAGAAGTCCACTTCATTGACCAACGGCATCAGCGTTTTCACCATTTCACTTGACTTTATTAAGTATGGTGGTTATTCAGCCAGTACATATAAATTACGAGGAACAGAAAATAACACGGTTTATACTTCTCTGGTTTTTGGAGGACTTTGCATATTACACTCTGGACTTATTCTACTCTTAAAAAATCCTGTAAGGCCACTAACAGGCAAAATCATTTTAATTTAATCACAGTATTTTATACAGCGGGAGAGACTAATGGCTAACTGCCATACAGCAGGAATAACAGTAACAGCCATGATTACATTTTACCTTTGTAAACACATAAATATTAAAGAAAAATCTTTTCACCATATGCTACTATATTCCAGAATACTGTATACTGTATTTGTGAATAATTGTGAATATTAATACTAATATTCGAATGAAAGCTGGTTTATCAAAGATTTATCTTATTATTCTGAAAGCTCTTATGGTAAGAAAAAATAAATACATTTTGTGAGTTTGTACGGCTTGGAAGACATTGTATGTGACTATGTCTGCTGGAAGGAATGTTCATATGAGAAACTGTGTGACCGCTGTACCCATATCCATATCTGTGGACATTCTAATAAGGACACCGTTTTGTTGTTTTTGGTAGGTTGAAGTTAAATACTTGGTGGTGCTTTGTGATGCACTTATTAAATCTGCCGCTATGGCACTGTGTTGATACGTGTATATTTGATCTTTAATTTCTAAAGAGTCAGTCTCTATGAGGATTCCCAACATTTCTAGAGATTTGAGTAGAGGACTATATGACATCACATACAGATTGTGCCACTTTAGCTAATGATCTTTAATCTGAAATGACTAGCTACTGTTTCTTATGGGTAGGTACAAGGAATTGTACTGAAACGTGAATATTATAACTGATTAAATTGGTTCAATTGCAAGGGAAATTGAATGTCATAAAATGTTGTTTAAGATATTTGAACTATATCTGTAACATAAAATTGTTCACTTCTAATAATATTAATGAAAGATTATCACAGATTACTTATGCCTCTTGGTAGATTTGGATGTTAACCACAGGGACGGAAAACTACTACCATATTATAAGTTAGAAAGGGAGACATTAACTGAAGTGGCACAATTAGTTTATACCATAACTGAGATACCATACATGTTATTATTGAATCTCTAGGGACTGTGCACTGATGCAAAATGAGGCTGCCTGTGTGTATTATGAACATGGTGATAAGTCTGCTTAAATTGTATCTTCCTTTTATAGGACAATTACTGATACAACTAGAATTACTGTAATGGAATATAAGGATTTACGTAGACTAAAACTAAATAGGGCACAATTTATTATTTCTATACTACTATGGACATTTGGGGGCAGATTTATCAAAGGTCGAGGTGAATTTTTGAATGAAAAAAATTCGAATTTCGAGCTATTTTTTGTGTACTTCGACTAGGGAATAGTCCAAGTTCGATTTGAATTTGAAATTTATTATGTACTGTCTCTTTAAAAATTCAACATTGACCATTCGCCATCTAAAACCTGCCAATTTTCTGTTTTAGCCTATGGGGGACATCCTAGAACCTATTTGGAGTCAATTGGTGCAATTGAAGTTTTTTTGGGAAAAACTTTGAATTCAATTCAATCGAATGCGCTATTTCTTCGATTTGTACCATTCGAATTCAACAGAGCACATTATCAGAGCACAAGTCACATGACCTGAGGGAAACTGACAATATGTCTAGCCCCATGCCAAATTTTAAAATTAAATATAAATAAAAAATCTGTTTGTTTTGAAAAAAAATAGGTAGTGCAGAATTCTGCTGGAGCAGCACTATTAACTGATGCATTTTGAAAAAAAGCATGTTTTCCCAAAAAAGTATCTTTTTAAGGTGGGATAGATTTTCCTAGTATACAGTATACTATACTATAACTCAAGGCTAAAATCTCTTTCCATTCATATTCCAAGTTCTTACTTTGAAGATCTTCACTAAAAAGAGTAAAAACTGCATTGGATACTTGACAAACCATTGACATGTACAGACTATATATTTAAATGCCAATGGTGGGTGTATGGTGGAATCTATGTATACAAGAATTCATGTAAATATAGCAATACAATAGCTTATATTTAAGTATTCATTAGAACAACCAGACCTCCTCTGTAAACATTTTAAAGAATTTTTGCATAAAACACAATTCTTTGTAGTGATGTGTGGGTCGGGTAAAACCCGACCTGGACCCACCCTCCTGCAACCTGCGCCCACATCAGACTTCCGGGTTTCTTTCATAGACCCACCCCAATGATGATGTCACAAAAAGGGGCAGGGCGAGCAGGCACGCAGCTATAAAGCCGACATTTAAAGGTGGTGGGTGGGGAGAGCACCTGCCCCGCCACCCGTGTAGGGGAGTGCAAGGTTGGCCTGAACCCATCTGACCTGTGGTTATTGGGGCAGCCCGCACAACACTAATACTTTGGTATTAATATAACGGATAATGTATCTTCTGCTTCTACGTGGCTTTTGGGACAGCAGCTCTCTCATCCATCACTATTTTGAGATCAGCATTAAAGTCCATTATAAAGTTAAATGTGATTATATTTATAAAGGTGTGTATTTTGTACTTGTTGTGTATTGGGATTATATATTAGGAATTGGGAAAAATATACTATTTTAGTTTTTTTTGTTCCAGCTTTCACATTCTTTCAGCAACAGAGCACATTTTTTTTGCTTTTTTAAAGATTTTCGTTAAGCACACTAAAATTCTTTCATATTTACTCATATTCTGTCATTAATACGCACAGTAATATGCTGATGGCTGCTAACACTACTGTTTGGCCCGTAGACTCACTTTCTCTTCTGTTCTCAGTCTCTCATTCTCAAGGACCACTGCAAACAGAACAAAAACTTTACATTTTCTGTGCAAATGATTCCATACACTGATACTACATTCATAAAACAAGTGCACTACACCCATAAAAATGCCATTTTGCTTTATGTTACAACATATTTGAGGTGCCTAAATATTATTATGGTTTTAAAGCAATATATATATATAATGTTTGAAGAATTGTTCAAGATTTCATTCTGGAAGTGGCAGTGACAAGTCTGACATCAAAGCTTTATGCATGAATAAAAAATAACCCAGATGTCTGTGCACCAGGTGTTTTGCCTTTTGATTAACTGTACATCAAGACCTCCATAACCATGCCTGCCTTTTGTTTCTTTTGTTTTTCAGGGGTTATTGATCTTTTTACAGAATTTACCAACTGAACATTGGAGGAATGAAGACATGAGCGTTCTTTTAGCTGAAGCCTACAGGCTCAAATTTGCCTTTGCCGACGCACCAAATCACTATAAGAAATAACATTTGCTACATGAAGTCTTTTCTGACTGTCAATAAACTCTAAATATTGTTCTTCATTCTGTTTTTATATTAGCTTAAAGGAAAAGTATAACAAAACTAAATCTTGGCTTGTAAGCAGTAAATGATTTCCCACTATCAAGGCCATTATCAGTTTCTCAATTTTATGAATACAATTAATACAATATTCTCTCACTGGGTATTAGAAACATTATGAATTTATTTTTTAAATGTAATCCCAAAACCCACAATCCTTACATGTATTGGGCATTTCCATGTGTTTCAAACTTGAGTCTTGCTTTAACCCTGTATGTATTGGAAAGTCTAAGGAACTGACTCTAAAGCAGCCTAGTCCAGCACCATAGATCTTGTGTTTGTTGGCAACAGGAGACATAGCAATATCAAAAACCATAAGGTCAAAGGGGTGGCTCACCTTTAAGTTAACTTTTAGTATGTTATATAATGGCCAATTATAAGCAACTTTTCATTTGGTCTGCATTATTTATTTTTATTGTTTTTTTTTTTTTATTATTTTCCCTTTTCTTCTGACTTTTTTTTCCCGCTTTCAAACTGAGGATCACTGACCCATCTAAAAAACAAATACTTAGTAAGGCTACACATTTATTGTTATTGCTACTTTATATGACTCCTCTTTCTATTCAGGCACTCTCCTATTCAAATTCCAGTCTCTTATCCAAATCAATGCATGGTTGCTAGAGCTGCTGAATAAAAAAACTAACTCAAAAACTACAAATAAAAAAAAAATTCAATCAGTTGCAAATTGTCTCCGAATATCACTCTCTACATCATATAACAAGTTAATTTAAATGTGAACAATCCCTTTATAGAAGAGAAAAGTTTGTCTTGGACTTCAGACCCATTCTTCCTCTTTTGTTTCTTTATGCCCGTGCCTAAATTATTTATTATACTTAAACAGCATGATAGTATCATTACACCGTGCAAAAAGAAAACGTAAAAGGTCAATATAATCTTACGTCTTTCTTTAAATAGTAGGAGTACAGATTACAGTTACAGTCAGAGCTTTAAGAAGAATTAATATTTCAGGCAGGATAAATAAAAACATCCTTCATTTTGGTTCTACACATAGTTTTAAATACATTTGAATGGTGGCTGTATCATACTGTAGAGGCATAGGATCCCTTACCCGGAAACCCGAATCCAGAAAGCTCCGAATTACGGAAAGTCTCCCATAGACTCCATTTTATCCAAATAATCCAAATTTTTAAAAATGATTTCCCTTTTCTCTGTAATAATAAAACAGTAGCTTGTACTTGATCCCAACTAAGATATAATTAATCCTTATTGGAAGCAAAACCAGCTTGTGTTTAAATGAATTTCTAGTAGACATAAGGCATGAAGACCCGAATTACATAAAGATCCATTATCCGGAAAACCCCAGGCCCGAGCATTCTGGATAACAGGTCCCATACCTGTATATGTATATTACAGCATGCTGATGTCATTCAAAATGTAGCAAGTTTTAGAAGCCCCAGGTCATAAAACAATATTATCACCTCCAACCTGTTCTATATCTTGACTGAATGACATCATCAATTGAATATATATATATATATATATATATATATATATATATATATATATATATATATATATATATATATATATATATATATATATATATATATATATATATATATATATATATATATATATATATATATATATATATATATATATATATATATATAAAAAGTCCAAAGGTTTACACGCACACCGATGTTGATATAAATGTTACTTTATTAGGAAATCATTAATTTATTGCATCAACGTTTCGGTTCGGAATCTAGAACCTTTCTCAAGATGCTTTTCCCTCTAGAGGGAAAAGCATCTTGAGAAAGGTTCTAGATTCCGAACCGAAACGTTGATGCAATAAATTAATGATTTCCTAATAAAGTAACATTTATATCAACATCGGTGTGCGTGTAAACCTTTGGACTTTTGGATTTCACGATCTACACACAGCACCCGAGTTCAGTCCTTAACGACGAGTGCGGACCTTAATGGTGGATATATATATATATATATATATATATATATGATATGAGACCAGACTAATATGAGAAGTCCCCAGTTCAGATTGAGTAGCTATATCCCTTCATTGCTGGCAGGCTCTGCACAGCCTTATGTTATATGCGCACCTGTACTGTATACATATACATCTCTCCCTCCACTAAATAAATGCAATGGTGATGGTGGAACTTCTTATCAACATGCTTCTGACACAGCTATAGCTGGTGGTGCTGTATTAAAAAATTCTAATTTTAATACATAATAATTAGTGATGGGCGAATTTGCACCGTTTCGCGCAAAATTCGCGAAATGGCAAAAAATTTGTGAAACGGCGCTGGCGTCTCGCTTTTGACGCCGGTGTCCAGTTTTTGACGCCGGCGTCCGTTTTTTTTTATGGCACAGTCCGTTTTTTTCCGACGCCAGCGAAAAATTTTTTTGACGCCGGCAAATTTTTTTGGGCGAATTTTTGTGGGCGTTTCACAAATTTATTTGCTGGCGGCGAATCGCGCAAATTCGCCGCAAATTCGCCCATCACTTATAATAATATACATTTTAATATATGTTAACGTTTGTTAAATCTAAATCTGCCTTTACTACAATAGTTTGCCTTGTTTCATTGCTTAACTGTGCTTGTAGATTTTAAACAAAAAAAGCCATTTTTTCTGTATAAGCATATAATGGTTGTTTTGCACAAATGGGAAGCAGTCAGTCTATAATATGGAATATTGTTTTGGAAAGTCTAACTGTAATGTTTAGTGAAACATGATTTCTGCAAACTAAAAGCGATCTATCATCCAACACTCTTTGTAAAGAGGACACAATAGGCTTAAATGAAAGCTTATTTATCAACTCTATATTGTGTTTTACTATATTGAGTTAATAAGTACTGCTGTTTCAGTTTATGCTAAGGATATATTTAATCACAGCCTAACTAAAAATGGCTGATTACCATTAGTTTGCATTAAAACATTTTATAGATTTGATATCCATCTTGTGCCTACAACAGATTTTAAAAAAATGTCTTCTCAATTCACTGATGGGAAATTGTATATTGACGGCCAATCTTCTATATGAGACAAATGCTAAACCTTTAGTAAGACAAATACAACATGCCATACATAAATAAATAGTTATTGAGTACTGGGTACAAGAAAGAGACAGATTTGGTTTGCAATTCAGGGAGCAAAATAGAGGGAGAAATAACTCTACAAGAAAGCAATTGTCGTCATTAAGCTGACCAAGCTGCTTTAAGAACAGGAGACCTTCACGGTTGGTCTCCTTGGGCAGCAAATGCCTGAAGTAAAAGTAATAATTATACTATTGAATTGGATGTTGTTGATATTTTTATGGTTGGCCAAGGCATGTCCAGCTTGTGGCCATTCAGGTCCTTGAAGATGTCCACTATATTAACAATTTACAGTAGTTACATTTTTCCATATATGTACTGCAAATGCAATTCCATCTGCTTAAAGTTGGTTTACATTTCTGTGTGAACAAGTCACATTCATTATAAAATGACATTTACTCGAAAGGGCAATATATATATATATCCACTGTGTAAATTCTCCTGGGAATAAGATAGTATAAAGTACTAGGGCACACTCCGTATCATGCCTTGCTCACAATAGGTACACTGACATTAGATGCACGTAAACCTAATTACATAAGACATTTTGCCTTTGGTAGGTATGAGCTATTCCTCATACAACAAACTGGCTATATACCTTGAAAGCATCCAGAAATGACTTAGTATAATTATTCTCATAATCAAGTGATCCACCATACATATTTGTTATATAATTATGAAAAAGAATCCCTATAGCTTCAGTCAGGGTTTCCTTACATTCCAGGAAATGTATGCTGCTCTTCCCCATGCCTCCTTAAAAACATGAAATGTCATTTGTAAAATAAATTCCCTGTAATAGTTATACATAACACACCTTGACAAATGCCAATATACTGTAACAGCTTATATTACCTTGAAGTTGTCAGAACTGTCCCATTCAAACATATACCATCCACACAAACATAACGAGTACAAAATATCAGATTAGAGAAACTACGAATACAGAATAACATTTAAAATAAACTTTTAACAAATTGTCTCACCAAAAGAACTATTTTATGAAAGTCAAAAATGTTCCAACTCGCAAAGTCTAGTAATCCATAGCAGGGAACTAGCAATTTCTATTTACTGGTCAGAAGAAGTGAAATGTCAGCACTTGACTGACTTCATGTAGTGTCTTTTGCACACATATCTTTTGGTTTTGCTCACATGCATACCATTTGTGATAAAGACACACCAATAGCTACATTATGTAGATATAGTTATTAAAAACAATACCTTTAAGGATAACTACTATTCTGCTCTTAAAGGCATGTAACATGCCACTATATCTAAAAGTGTCCTTTATCTCTATATGTATTGGGATTCCTTCCTATTGCCTCTATTTCCCCAATCTTTAAAAATAGTTAATGTTTTGCAGTTTGAGCCCTTTTTAAACAATCTCCAGGTTTATTCTGTAAACTTTGTCCTAAAACTGGTCATCCCAATCTAAATGGCTATGTTGGTGCATAAGTTACTTCCAGGCCAAGTTCATTTAAAAAAACAAAAAAAAAAAAACAACTCTTATTCCCTTGGTGCACCAATTCCTTCTTCTATTCTTTCTCCAAAAATCTACTCTACATACATCTTACACTTCATTTCATAATCCCCCTTTAGCAATTTCTAATGGTTTCCCTTTTCTAGAAGAAAATGCATACTATTGGGCTCAAACTTTTCAATATGTTAATGGTGATCTATTACCCAGGCATAAAAAGCTACAGTATATTATAAAAATCCTTTTAATATTAAACATGAAATCCAAATTATTTTTTATTAAAACATCCATACCTGTCATAAACTAATTTATTAATCTCAGCTGTCAATCATAGTGTCTGCCCTGTCTCTATGCCCGAAGCATAACAATTGCTTTCACTTTCATTTCTGCACTTCCTTCATATCACTGACAAATCCTCACATGCCCCTGACCTGCCTTACTGCATAGCCTGTGCATCAGGGCCTCCTTTTCTGGTGTATACATGAGATTTTGGGATAAAGCAATGCTTGCCTTGATAACAGGTTACACAAAATGGCATCTGTCTTTATGCTCGAATTGTGGATTCAAATTGAATAAAGAATACAAGAAATTATATTGTGGAAGTAAAGTTTATTTGACTAACTGCTTGACTAACATGATAAAATAGGATTTAAAATTATTTCTTAGGGTGACACGTCCCCTTAACTAACAAATTTAAATTGAAAAAATATAGTTTACACCCTTTAATGCAGGGGTCCCCAACCTTTTTTACTCGTGAGCCACATTTAAATGTAAAAAGAGTTGGAGAGCAACACAAGCATGAGAAAGTCCATGGGGATGTCAAATAAGGCCTTTGATTGGCTGTTTGGTAGCCCCTATATGGACTGGCAGCCTAAAGGAGAGTCTGTTTGGCAGTACACCTGGTTTTTATACAACCAAAACTTGCCTCCAAGCCTGGAATTCAAAAATAAGCTCCTGCTTTGAGGCCACTGGGAGCAACAGCCAAGGGGTTGGAGAACAACATGTTGCTCGCGAGCTACTGGTTGGGGACCACTGCTTTAATGCAAAACTTTTTTATACTGGTAACTGATTCCAAATTATTGCTCTATGCTAGGCTAGAATTAGAATGTTCTACAAACAGACATGCATGAGGTAAAATTACATGTCCTAAACTGTTACTGAAATATTCACATTAGCTGGAATTTGCATTTGTTTATCATTAAAGGAGAAGGAAAGTAGTCTTGCACCCCCAAGTGATTGTATTGACTTACCTGAAACCCCGGGCCTGTGCTCCTATCAGCAGAAAACTGCGCCGGCCCAGGGTTATAACAGTGAGCACCACAAAGTGCTTCTCTTCCGACTTCTTATTTCTTAAAATTTCACAGGGCAGACGCATGCGCAGTAGAACGAAATAGGCGACTTTTTAGTTAAAGTTCGGCTTTCCATTCTACTGTGCATGTGCAGCCGCGCGAAGAAAGAGGAAGAAGACAGAAGAGGATCGCTCCATGATGCTCACTGGTATAACTGGGAGAAAATGACAAATACATATCCTTTGCTTAAATTCTTCATTATTTTTCTATAAGAGATTTTTTTTTTTTAATAAAAATCAGTTATATCATGATATAATGACAGGAAAGAGTACACTAATTTTGAACGCAAGCCTAAATTATGTTACCACCATTTTGGCTTTAATAAATTATTTTATTACTATCATTGTCTATACTTGTGGGTAATCAAAAATGTAAATAGCAGGGCTATTTTATACTCTGCTATATGTAAAGCGCAATTATGTACAGTATATAAAAATATTCTGTCACATGTGAGATAAGTACGAAGATCATAAGTGTATCATTTAAGAGCGATTTTATACTAATCTGAACTTTGTATTTAATAATATTTGTTAGTGATGTGACGAAGCAACGCTCATGGGGAAAGTGGTTTATATAACGTACTGTAAAGCAATTCATAATGTGTTTTATAGTGACATGCTCATGGAGATGCAGTAAGTTCAAGGTACATTCTTTGTATGAATTTAATGCCACAGCAGAGGCAAAATGTTTGAGTTTGTTAAATGCCCTTGTAAAATATCAGACTGTTTAACTTGAAACCACAACCAAACTGAGCTGTCAGTTTATGCTAAAGAAACTTACTAAAATATACTTAATAAATATTTAATAAATTCACAGTGATTGTGTCTTTTCTACACATTCCTTTTAATTAAATGAGTTGTTCTTTTTAGCATTTAAACATTAAGGGGCAGATTTATCAAAGTTCGAATTTAATAAAAACTTCGAACTTCAAATTCAAAAAGACCAACCTGAATGGTGGTCGAAGTTTTTTGGGGTCGAAGTGGGCCTACTTCGAATTGTATGATTCAAAGTAGCGCTACTTCGATCTACTTCTATTCAAAGTTTTATTTAACTTCGACTTTCGATCTCCCAAACTCCCCCAATTGCCTCCATACAGGTTCTAGGAGGTCCCCCATAGGCTAAAACAGAACTTTGGCAGCTTTTAGGTGGCGAATGGTTGAAGTTTTAAAGAGACAGTACTTCAATAAAATTCTACCTTCGAATTTCAAAGTTTTTTTCAACTTCAAATCGAAGTTGGACTATTCGATAGACGAAGTACCCAAAAATTACTTCGAAGTTTTTAACTTCGAACCTTCACTTCAACCTTTGATAAATCTGCCCCTAAATTAATTCCCACTTTTGAAAATGATGCATGGCATCCAGAAAGCTTTATATTTTTCTAATCCTTTTTTTGTGAGTACCATTTTGACATCTTTCAAGTAAAGCATGAGTTATGCTTAGAATTCTAACATTTAGTCCAGGCCATTGTAGACTATTTAGTCTCAGTTAGTGTACGCCAGATGTTCTTAAAGAGTTTCCATCAGTTATTTACATATGTTATACATTTATACAGTTGTTTATATTTATAATGACATAGCACAAGAATGCAATATTTCCAGCCATATATCTGAGTTACCCCATGATGGACTTCCAAGGGATCATCTCTACTCTGAAGCTACACACTTGGTGGACTGTACTTACCATACATCTAGTAAAGCATATAGACTTGTATAGGATTTGGAATACCTTTAACTAACCCTTATTAATGCTGTCCCTACTTCCTGACTTATACAAAATATGTCACCAGATCACACATCATACAGTATATCCACGAATGAGTGAAACAGGGAGACACAATCATTATGCACATGTGTGAAGAAGCCTTTTAAGCAATGACCACAAAGGAGGCTATGCTTTTGATGGTAAGATTGGTAGTATATGAGAGACATTGCAAATCTACAGCACAGTGTTCTTTCACTGATAAGCTGTTGGGGTTTTCTTGGATGTTTTTAAAATATCTTTGATTGAATGTACAGTTTTTTTTTGTACAATTATGTTAAACCAGAATTACATAATGAAAGAAGTGCTGAAACTGGTTTAACACAACAAAATTTCTCTCTCTGTATCTACTGTACATTTTGACATCTGTAGCTATACATGACACATGTCTTGCTCTGACAGCAAAGACATTTCATTGGCTGAATTAGTGACACATTTGTTCCCTTTAGCAAAAAAATGTTTGACACATTCTTCAACTGTCACTGTTGAATTTGTGTATTTATCATTACTTTTAGCAAAATGCCTTCTTAAAATCTTGATAATATGCATAAAAACACCCAAAAATGGGAGCATTATCCAGAACAAACCATGGGCAGTCGTATCTCTGTTGGAAGAAAACAGTGAGAAGATAAAATCATCTCTCAGTGCCTGAAAGCATAGTATGAAGTCTAAATGTACTATGCACTTTGTCAAAATAATATATAACCACATGCCACTTGTTTTATGGCAGAGCCTAGCTGTTGTGTGTTGCTTGAATAAGATTTTATGTTCATGGCATTGACATTTATATAGTGAGCTACAAAACAAACAGAAGACAAAATCCGGTGGAATGTTATTCAAAATATTTTTTTTCTGAAAAACTAAAACGATTAAATAAAAGTGGAGAGGATGTTTTACATGTACATATAAGATTGTTATTTAGGCAAATGTTTAAAATAGATTTTTACTCTGCTACTCAATTGCCATACTTGCCAAAAACTTTCAGTATAAATATTAATTTTGATATACTTGTATATTTATAGTGTAAATAAAAATGGCATGTGACATAAAGGTGACATCAGCCATATCTAACAATAAAGAAAAAAACTTAAATATTCTCCAAAATGTATCACAGGATAAAGAGTTCGAACAAAATTAGATGGGTACAGATCATAACACCATAGACTAGATGAAGAAAGGGTGACACTTGATAAGACTGATGCAGTGTGTGCTTATTGATTATAATTAGCAGGATCAGGATCTTGCAAATATAATAAAGACATTTATTTTAGATTACCCAAGAGTTAGGGGTGGCCACATATGGATCAACCAGGTCATCCAACTTCATAATTGCTCACTGAATTGCCAGATCTCTGGTCTGAAGGTTCCTTTGCACTAAGCTTACTAACTGTTCTTACTGATTTTACCACGGCTTCGCTGGCTAGTGATACTCAACACCCAGGTATCCAAATAATTTTAAAAAAAAATACCCAGAGTGAGATTACCCAAATACAATGAAAAAGTATTGCTGGGTGCAGACAAGAAGCTACAGCTCCATCTAGCTACATCAGGTGAAGCGTTTGATCCAAAATGTAACACTGGTGTGCAGCAGTTAAATATTTTATATCAGACAGGTTAATCCTCAAGTTAAAATTCATAAACGT